>NW_024609517.1:0-200590 GCF_018296145.1 Oncorhynchus tshawytscha
TTTTTATAAATATAAATTGGTGAGGCGGGTTGCAGGAGAGTGTTTTGAAGATGAGTTGATGGAAAATAAAAATGAAATGTATGTGAAAAAAAGTTGTAAATATATATATATACAGGACACGACAAGACGAGGACAAAAGACGTCTGAACTGCTATGCCACCTTGGAGAACCTGTAGGGTACAGTACAGTACAGTACAGCACAGCAGAGTAGGGTACAGTACAGTACAGTACAGTACAGCAGAGTAGAGTAGGGTACAGTACAGTAGAGTAGAGTACAGTACAGTACAGCACAGCAGAGTAGAGTAGGGTACAGTACAGTAGAGTAGAGTACAGTACAGTACAGCACAGCAGAGTAGAGTAGGGTACAGTACAGTAGAGTAGAGTAGAGTACAGTACAGTACAGCACAGCAGAGTAGGGTACAGTAGAGTAGAGTAGTGTACAGTACAGTACAACAGAGTAGAGTAGAGTACAGCAGAGTAGAGTAGGGTACAGTACAGTAGAGTAGAGTAGAGTAGAGTACAGTACAGCAGAGTACAGTACAGTACAGTACAGCACAGCAGAGTAGGGTACAGTAGAGTAGAGTAGAGTAGAGTACAGTACAGTACAGTACAGTACAGTACAGCAGAGTCGAGTAGAGTACAGCAGAGTACAGTAGAGTAGAGTAGAGTACAGTACAGTACAGCACAGCAGATTAGGGTACAGTACAGCAGAGTAGAGTCGAGTACAGTACAGCAGAGTAGAGTAGAGTATAGCAGAGTATAGTAGGGTACAGAACAGCAGAGTAGAGTATAGCAGAGTAGAGTAGGGTACAGCAGAGTAGAGTAGGGTACAGTACAGCAGAGTAGAGTAGAGCAGAGTAGAGTAGGGTACAGCAGAGTAGAGTAGGGTACAGTACAGCAGAGTAGAGTACAGCAGAGTAGAGTAGGGTACAGTACAGTAGAGTACAGTACAGTACAGTACAGTACAGTACAGTACAGCACAGCACAGCAGAGTAGAGTAGGGTACAGTACAGTACAGCAGAGTAGAGTAGAGTACAGTACAGCAGAGTAGAGTAGGGTACAGTACAGCAGAGTAGAGTAGGGTACAGTACAGCAGAGTATAGTAGGGTACAGTACAGCAGAGTAGAGTACAGTAGAGCAGAGTATAGTAGGGTACAGTACAGCAGAGTAGAGTACAGTAGAGCAGAGTAGAGTAGGGTACAGTACAGTTGAGTACAGTAGAGTAGAGTAGGGTACAGCAGTGTAGAGTACAGTACAGCAGTGTAGAGTACAGTAGGGTACAGTACAGTACAATAGGGTTCAGTAGAGTAGGCTACAGTAGAGTAGGGTACAGCAGTGTAGAGTACAGTACAGCAGTGTAGAGTACAGTAGGGTACAGTACAGTACAATAGGGTTCAGTAGAGTAGGCTACAGTACAGGTACAGCAGTGTAGAGTATAGTACAGCAGTGTAGAGTACAGTAGGGTACCGTACAGTACAGAATAGGGTTCAGTACAGTAGAGTAGGGTACAGTAGAGTAGGGTACAGCAGTGTAGGGTACAGTAGGGTACAGTACAATAGAATAGGGTTCAGTACAGTAGAGTAGGCTACAGTAGAGAGGGTACAGCAGTGTAGGGTACAGTAGGGTACCGTACAGTACAGAATAGGGTTCAGTACAGTAGAGTAGGGTACAGCAGTGTAGAGTACAGTACAGCAGTGTAGAGTACAGTAGGGTACAGTACAGTACAATAGGGTTCAGTAGAGTAGGCTACAGTAGAGTAGGGTACAGCAGTGTAGAGTACAGTACAGCAGTGTAGAGTACAGTAGGGTACAGTACAGTACAATAGGGTTCAGTAGAGTAGGCTACAGTAGATTAAGGTACAGCAGTGTAGAGTACAGTACAGCAGTGTAGAGTACAGTAGGGTACCGTACAGTACAGTAGAATAGGGTTCAGTACAGTAGAGTAGGGTACAGTAGAGTAGGGTACAGCAGTGTAGGGTACAGTAGGGTACCGTACAGTACAATAGAATAGGGTTCAGTACAGTAGAGTAGGCTACAGTAGAGTAGGGTACAGCAGTGTAGGGTACAGTAGGGTACCGTACAGTACAATAGAATAGGGTTCAGTACAGTAGAGTAGGGTACAGCAGTGTAGGGTACAGCAGTGTAGGGTACAGTACAGTAGAGCAGGGGTTTATTCCCCAGGGTCTGCCTTTTCACATATTGAGATAGCCTATATTAATTACAACACCAGCATGATTTTGTTCAATTTGAGGGACCTAGGAAAATGTTGTTTTGAAGCTTATTTCCTGCATTTCGACATAGTTTAACAAGACTCCTAACTTATTTTAGATAGGCTATTTAATAATGATGATGGATATGGGAAAATAAATTCTCCACCCGATTTCCCCAAATATGTTTTATGGTCATTTATTTGAATCATACATACTGTATTTTATTAGGCAAAGTGAACAGATCAATTGATAGCAACATAGTCACACGTTGTAGAAGATTGATGCCATGTTCACATGCTAGTCAGAACTAGGAAACTGACATTGACTTGCTATCTGGTTGTAGTTAATCACGTGTCGCATTCAACGAATTAGCAAGTTGGATATTTCAGATTTTGCTCGTTCTGACTGAATGTTGAAGTGGCATACTTCCCAAGCAACATCCAATTTCTTTGATTCTTCGACTTCAGGTCGTAGCTCAGCTTCTGAATGTCAGAGACAAACCAAAGATATTCCCATGTGCATCAGAGTTGCAGTATGCAAAAGTACAGTACACTAAAGTAGAGCACAGTACAGTATATTCCAGTACTGTATGGCACGTTATAGATTTCTATGTTTTGGCCAAATACATTTCAATGTTTGGGCTCTTGAAGGGTTAGAATCCCCCCTGCTGTCTATGCATCTAAATACTCTCCACCTGGTATGGTAGTGGGTGCCAGGCGCACCGGTTTGTGCCAAGAACTGCAACACTCCTGGGTTTTTAATGCTCAACAGTTTCCCGTGTGCATCAAGAATGGTCCACCACCCAAGAAACCCAGCCAACTTGACAACTGTGGGAAGCATTGGAGTAAACATAGGCCAGCATCCCTGTGGAACGCTTTTGACGCCTAGTAGAGTCCATGCCCACATAAATTTAGGCTGTTCTGAGGGCAAAAAAAGGGTGTGGAAATCAAAATTAGGAAGGTGTTCCTATTGTTGGGTATACTCAGCATATATATCTACTATCTTTATGGTGTCAATTGTTGCAGTTGTGAGAGTTTCGGTTTGGACAATTATGACTTAACATATAGCTGGCTCTTTCAATTGGACAGATGTACAGTACCAGTCAAAAGTTGACTTACTAATTCCAGGGTTTCTTTATTTTTACTATTTTCTACATTGTAGAATATTTAAGACGAACTATGAAATAGCAAATATGGAATCATGTAAGAAAAAAAACATTAAACAAATATATTTTATGAGATTCTTCAAAGTAGCCACCCTTTGCCTTGATGACAGCTTTGCATTCTCTCAACCAGCTTCATGATATATTTCAATTAACAGGTGTGCCTTAAATTAATTTGTGGAATGTCAATGTGTTTGAGCCAATCAGTTGTGACAAGGTTGGGGTGGTATACAGAAAAAATATTTGGTAAAAGAGCGAGTCCATATTAATAAGAACAGTTCAAATAAGAGAAACGATAGTCCATTACTTTTAGACATGGTCAGTCAATCCGGAACAGTATTTTTATTTCACCAATAGTCTAAACCAGTTTCCTATTAGAAATTTTAAATATACAATTGAGTATCTGCATATTCCCAATTGGTGCTGAAAAGGAGGTGAATATGCATGCATTGGGGGCTCCCGGGTGGCACAGCGGTCTAAAGGCACTACATCTGTGCTAGAGGCGTCACTACAGACCCCGGTTTGATGGCCCAGCGTTGTCCAGGTTACGCCGTCATTGCAATTAAGTATGTGTTCTTACTGGTGCACCTATTTAAATACATTACAAAAATATTCTGAATGGTTATCCATAGTCTACCCACTCAGTGATGTCAGTTCAATGTCTAGATATCAAATAAAGGATTGAACTACTCAAATCCAAAATGAGTTTCACTTTGATGCAACAAGTGTTGAATACATTGCCCAGTGGGTAGTGAGTCCGAGAAAATACTGAAAAATTTAAGAACAAACCTAGTGACAACTTAAGAATCAAGGTTCTGAAAACTCTTTGTCAGCAAGTGTGAGTGTTCTCAGCAATTTCATTAAAATGCATTCAACATGCACAAGGGAACCACACCTGCATTTCTTTGTCAAGGAAGACCATGTAAAACATTTATTCTACAATATTGTGTCCAGCTGAACACGACCCAGGCTTTAGGATGGTATTTCAGGAAAAATGTTCTAGTCAGAAACACAGACATCACACTTTTGAGTTTCAATAACACCTTTGGTTCCAGCTTAAACTGATGACACAATAAATTAATACTTGGAGCACTATATTTGAGGAGTAGTTTATTTTTATTGCACAAGTGACCAGCTTTTAAATTTCAGGCATATTTAGCCACTGAGCAGTGAGTGGAAGGCCTGTAGAGGGATTATGGAGTAGTCAATATCCAGGAACTACTTCTTGGATGGATCCATCCCCCTGTACCAGTAACAGGACCCATCAAAACTCATGAGACAGGCAGAGTACTTGGCCTGGGGTCCGCTTTGGCCATGGTTCAACAACCAGTCTGTCCAAAGGCACTCATCTGGGGCGCTGACGGGACAGGGGAGGGAAGAGCAGCGGATGATCTGTAGCTCAGAGCAGGGAGAGAGAAAGACCCAGATCACCAACTGATCATTACCCCAATACTATAGCTCTTGTGTTTAGCCAATGTGACAAAGTAAAAATTGAACAAGTGGTGTAAAGTAATTTGACTATAATTCCTGTCACACACCTTGCAAGCACAGCCGGTTCGGTAGCGTTGAGTCAAGCTCTTCTTTTGTGTGCCATTCAAGTCGTCCCAGTACCGAATAAAGTTACACATGCCTATACCCATACTGCCATCAGTATTTAGGCTGCCTGAAGACAGAAGACAGTGAGTCAACAACCTGGGGGGTAAAAGTTCACCCCAGATGCTGATATTGGATACATTTACCCTTCTTTCCCCCACAAATGGTTTAGATTAGAATTGGGAGAGGGTGAAACAGATCCTAGATCTGTCCCTGGGGGTAACTTTACCCTGGAGCAGGAAGACATATTGATGCAGCCTGGAACACTACAATTTAGCATAATAAATAAGTGATGCATTAGTTGTAAACATTTATAAGCATTAAACATTTAAATTCTTAACATTAGGTATTATAAAGTGTAACTGGAAGAGCCAGGCTGTATCACATCCGGCCGTGATTGGGAGTCCCATAGGGCGGCACACAAGTGGCCCAGCGTCGTCAGGGGTTGGCCGTCATTGCAAACAAGAATGTTTTAAACTGACTTGCCTAGTTAAATAAACTTTAAATGAAAAAAGTATTTTTTCTGAAGCACTTGACTTGTACAAGATGATCAATAGTTTAGGCCATGATGCTGCAAGCATAGGTTGAGCAGGTTAACCAGTGATAACAATGAACTTGGGTTACAGTGAGAACCACACCTGTGAAGAGATACTCCTTGTTGATTTCCAGGGTCACACCACACGAGGCTGAGGAGGATGAAGTGAAGATGGCGTGGATAACCCGGTCAGGACCTTTGAACATCTAGCCAATCACAAGGAGAGAACGAAGGATCTGTCAAACATCTAAATATACAGTTTAACCTAACTGACTACAGCTCTCAGGCACTAAGTCTTTCCTAATTCCCTCCCTATACCCCATCCGGATGTTTGCAGATCAAAAGATATTGCTTAATCTAACCTTCATTTTTATCAGGGTGTCAGAGACCAAGGTAAGCAGAAAAGTCCAAAAACAATTCTGAGTCGCCCTAAAGGCAACTACAAGTCACATTTGGGACATTTAAGATCGTTCCGCAAAAATATTTCAAGCAGATTCATCCAACTCATAGCCCAATGGAATATCCAGAGTTAAACATCCCTGATCTGAGAGACTAACTATGTCTAAAGGTCAGTAATAATGTTAGGTACAGTGAGAGTTAGTAAAAGTGCTTTATAAAAGAATCTGGCAATTTATCAACTAAAGTAACAAAGAGCCAGCCAACGTCCTGGTAGAGAATGCAGGGATGAGCAAAAAGCAAAAAGTCTTCAGAGAAATGTTGTAGCAGCCTACACCTCAACGTTAGAGATCTGACATGCTGTATCAGTCTGATCAACTGTAGGCCTCTATACACCCTGTCCCATCTGGCCAGGGGAAACAAAGTGGTGGTAACAATGTTGTAGCAGCCTACACCTCAACGTTAGTGATCTGACATGCTGTATCAGTCTGATCAACTGTAGGCCTCTATACGCTCTGTCCCATCAATCAATGAAATGTATTTATAAAGCCCTTCTTACATCAGCTGATGTCACAAAGTGCTGTACAGAAACCCAACCTGAAAACCCAAACAGCAAGGAATGCAGTTGTAGAAGCATCTGGCCAGGGGAAACAAAGTGGGAAAGTTATATATTTATAGCCGAAGACAATGTATTTGTCTTATGAGAAAATGTGACTGATCAACTTCTTTAATCCAAATAGTGATGAAATAAGTGACAGGTCCATTAACACAGTCTAGTCTAATTACAAATAAAAGCCTACACAGGGATGGAATTTAAGGATTTGGGGCATTGGCTGTTTCCATCCATGGGCCTACATGATGCAACCCTGCCTAAGGCAAGCTCAGTCCTGTTAGTTCTATTGTCTAATCACAGTTGTCTGTGTAACAAAACCCCCTTTTAAAATATAATTCATATGAACAAGTACAAGGTTTTACTATAACTACTGCTCTCCACACCTTTTCTATGCATTTACTGTCCAGACTGTCTATATTTCAGACTCTGATATTGCTCGTTCCGATAATTATTCATTGTTTTACTTTATAGATTATTTGTGTGTTGTTTTTTAATTTATAGATATTACTTCACTTTTGGTGCTAGAAAACACAAGCATTTCGCTGCACACAACCAAACAAACTTTGATTTGAAGGTTGCTGCAGTTTGACAGAGTTTATCCTCCCTATAGGCCCAGGAGTTTAAAACTGTGATTAATCACCATGTCATATCCTATCCAGAGATTTACTTTCAGGTCTAAAAGACACTTTCCCATCGGCCAAGTCAGCAGTATTTATTGGTTGCTCAAAGATTATGGTCACTTAACCGAAAATGTGAGTAAAGTCTCAGAGGTCAGAGAGTAGTTTGGCCAAAGAGGAACTCATACCGTTTAACCCAATTCAGCCTCCACACGGAGTATTTACAACTGAATATGATTGAAGGAACCACCCCATCTAGTGGAGGAATAATAGACATGGTTCATGAGGGCTTTTAGAGGAGGGTAAGTACTACACAGAGAAAACACAGTGGACCAGAACCGATGCTCCTAGTGACCAGGGACTTCAATGCAGGCAAACTTAAATCTGTTTCTAACAAATTTCTACCAGCGTGTCACATGTGCAACCAGAGAGGAAAAAAACAAACTCTAGACCACCTTTACTCCACACACAGAGACACATACAAAGCTCTCCCTCTATTTGATAAATCTGACCATAATTCTATCTTCCTGATTCCTGCTTACAAGCAAAAACTAAAGCAGGAAGTACCAGTGACTCGCTCAATACGGAAGTGGTCAGATGACACGGATGCTACACTACAGGACAGTTTTGCTAGCACAGACTGGAATATGTTACGGGATTCATCCAATGGCATTGAGGAGTATACCATCTCAGTCATCGGCTTCATCAATAAGTGCATCGACGACATCGTCCCCACAGTGACAATAAGTACATATCCCAACCAGAAGCCATGGAATACAGGCAACATCCGTATCGAGCTAAAGGCTAGAGCTGCCACTTTCAAGGAGCGGGACACTAATCCGGACACATATGAAATCCCGCTACGCCCTCAGACGACCAATCAAGCAAGCAAAGCGTCAATACAGGATTAAGATTGAATCCTCCTACGACACTCATCGGGGCTTGAAAGCTATTATGGACTAGAAAGGGAAACCCAGCTGCGAACTGCCCAGTGACACGAACCTACCAGACTAGCTAAATGCCTTTTACGCTCGCTTCGAGGCAAGCAACCCTGAAGCATGCATGAGAGCACCAGCTGTTCCAGACGACTGTGTGATAACGCTCTCGGTAGCCGATGTGAGCAAGACCTTTAAACAGGCCAACATTCACAAAGCCGCGGGGCCAGACTGATTACCAGGACGTGTACTCAAAGCATGCGCTGACCAACTGGCAAGTGTCTTCACTGATATTTTCAATCTCTCCCTGACTGAGTCTGTAATACCTACATCTTTCAAGCAGACCACCAAAATCCCTGCGCCCAAGGAAGCGAAGGTAACCTGCCAAAATGATTACCGCCCTGTAGCACTCACATCAGTAGCCATGAAGTGATTTGAAAGGCTGGTCATGGCTCACATCAACAGCATCATTCCGGTTACACTAGACCCACTCCATTTCGCCCCAACAGATGACTCAATCTCACTCCACACTGCCCTTTTCCACCTGGACAAAAGGAACACGTGAGAATGCTGCTCATTGACTACAGCTCAGTGTTCAACACCATAGTGCCCACAAAGTTCTTCACTAAGCTAAGGACCCTGGGACTAAACACCTCCCTCTGCAACTGGATCCTGGACTTCCTGACAGACCACAACAAATGTGTACTGTTGGGAAAACTGGCCTAGTGGTTAGTGTGGCCAGTAACCAAAACGTTGCTGGTTGGAATAACTGAGCAGTCTGTGTGCCCTTGTACATGGCACTTACCTCCAATTTGCTCCAAGGACAAGCATACTAATAACTGACCTTCTAAAAACACATTTCACTGCACTTATCTGGTGTATATTACAATCAAACATTTTTTTGGGGGGGCAAACCTGAACTTTGTTACAATCAGGAGAAAAATAATTGCCCTGCCACTATGGGACCTGTGGTGGCACCTCTGTCCAATCAGATTCAAGGAAATCGCAGGTTGTGTGGGTCGGGCATGGAACGTCTATAGAAAGCAGAGCGTTGGTATTATTTTAACGGAAACTCACTCCTGATAGACAAACTCTTTACAGAAATGTTGTAACAGCCTAGAATGGGGTTTAAAAGCTACAGCTGCATATACTAACATGGCATATCCTACACATATAGCATACCTTGTAATACGATCTGAACATAAAGAGCTGGCCAAAAGGTATATGTTCTCTGCAATTAGATGACCAGAGTTTAATTTCCAAACCAGATAAGTTACCAAATGTCAGCAGCTGCCCAATACCATGGTGGGTACGCATAATGTCTGGGTGGTTTCAAACCTAATTATTAACTTTACCATGTTTAAAGAGAAGTCTGATTTGTTAACCATCTACCAAGTAGCCCTTTAAAAGGCTTTCAATAAGCTCCCTGGTCTTTGAGGGACCTTCCAGATTTATGGGGGACAGACAGTCTGTCAGGCACTCTCATTCTGTGGTTTTGCATGTACAGTAAATACTAGAATGTACTATATTCACACAGGCTGCAGTACCACGGAGTACCAGGCTTATCTCTTAGAAGCCCTTTGTACTACTCAATTTCAAACTATTTTCAATATATATATATTCAACAATTCAACTGTATTTTAAATATGTTTTATATTGGGGGCCATTATTCAAAAATCATGTCAACCCCCATTATTTCAGTCCATGTAACTTGTGATTTAAGGCATATTTTATTACTTAACTAATTTAGGCTTACCTAAACAAAGTGGGTTGATACTTATAGCCATTTTAGTTTCAGGTTTTTGTTAACATTTTAGGAACCCCCCACCCCCAAGAAATAGCTGGTTATACATTAAATATTCATATATATTAGAAGTTGAGGGTAAGGTTGTTTAAATTCAGATTTTATGACTGTGCCCATATGCAGTGTGATCTCCAGAACAAGATTCATGACAAAAACCACTACCCTTCACTGTGGACCACAGCAGCCAAGTTTACCATCTCCATTGCCAATAAATCAAAGGGTTTTGTCAATAGGGTTGGACATGTGGCTCAGTTGGTAGAGCAGGGTTCTGGCAACGCCAGGGTTGTGGGTTTTATTCCCACTTGGGTCCAGTAAGGCAATATTTTTTTTTAAGTGGCTCTAAATAACAGCGTCTGCTAAATTATTGAAATGTACAGAACATTTATTCCACTGAAGAACAATATTCTCCGACTTATAAAGCAAGGAAGAACGTCAATGACATTACAATGCTGAAGCCCTGGTTTAGACCCCAAACTACTGAAGGGCCACATTCAGTAGACAAATGTTTAATGTTACAGAGATTCCATTCAAACCGACATGATTCCTTTCCTCATGTCAGAAGACACTGTTATTCATGTATAGAACATCCTATCTGAACTTTATACATTACACCCTGTTCAATGCGTCCCAAGCTTGATTAGGTTATGCTATGGGCAGACATATGCTACGGACAATGAAAACTACATTTTATCAATGGCAATTTCAATGCACAGCAACCAGTGCTGGCTATTGAACTTGGGTAACGTAGTGAGAACCGCACCTGTGAAGAGATATTCCTTGTTGATTTCTAGAGTCACGCTGCACGAAGTGGTGTAAGTGTAGATGGCGTGGATAACCTGGTCACAACCTTTGAACATCTAGCCAATCACAAGGAGAGAAAGGAAGATCTGTCAACCAGCTACATATAGTTTGGAACCTCACTGACTGCAGCACTCAAGCACTGTCAGTCTTTACCCTTTAATGTCAACAGATCTGTAATGTGCAAGATAACATTATTTAACCCAGATCACTTTACAGATGAGCCCTGAATTATAAATACAATAAAATAAACAAAGAACTCAAAATAAGAAACTCCGAAATGAGACCAGCTTTCTGCTTTTTTGTATGCATTTTCTTCCAAAATGTAAAATATTTTAACAAGGCTCCACAAATCAGGTGCAAAAAATACACATTAAAAGCTGGTTTACCTAACTCCATAAGGAACTTCCAGTTACCAGTCTCAGGCATGGCTAACTTATGTCTTAATAATGATGTAAGGCAGTGGAAGTCTTAGTAAAAAGGGCCAACCAACTCTGGTAGAGAATGTAGTGATATCTTTAACGAAGTAACAGCTGAGTTCATAGGGGATGTCACCATAGTCTAGGACCAGTAGGAAGAGCGACTGAATAATTACATTACCATTTAGAGAAAGACATTTTTATAGAACCACTTAAAAGGAGAATCATACCTTGATCTGTTGGATGTCATACTTGATGGCGTTCGACACCGCTTTCTCTCCAACCACCTTCGCCCTGATCACTAGAAGAGGGAGACATGGTTTAACTAACGCTATTGAAATCTACTCCGGTATACTAGTCAGTCACACTGATGGTTTAAGGGTGATATGGAGAGAGAACAGTGTAGAATGCTTCTTTAACCTGCCTCTCCTTAATCTACACTGATTGAAGAGGATTTAACAGGTGACATCAATAAGGGATCATAATTTACAGCTGGCCAGTCCATGTCATGGAAAGAGCAGGTATCCTTAATGTTATGTAAACACATACATCTCAAATAATTCATTTGTCGGCACACTTCATACCTTAAGCAAAATAGTGTAGCAGGGCTCTATCCTGTTCCTGGAGAGCTGCAGTCCTGTCGGTTTCCTCCAACTCTAAGCTAGCGCACCTGATTCTAATAATTAACTGGTTGATAAACAGAACAAGGTTCATTACAACTAGGGGTTGGCTTGAAAACCTACAGGAAGGCAGCTCTCCAGGATCAGGGTTGGAGAGTCCTGGCTGTAAACCATCTTACTGTCGCCTACTTAATTAACTATGTAAAATAACTGTGAAATGTAAAATAGGCTTAATGATCATGTTCAAATCATTTATACTACGACCACAGACAATCCATAAAATGTTCTCATGTTGCGTATTGATAGCTCTCACCTGAAAAGTAAAATGTTCCCAAATTGCCTTACCAACTTCTGCATTGCAAAAAGCCTGTTGAGGATGTTGAGGGAAGCATCTGCAAGCGTCTGCGATGTCTTCGACCCGCCAAAGGAACAGAACGAGCAGAGTAATGAAACAACTGCTTACATACCGAGTCATTTGGAATCGAATTACGGGGTCGCCAAAATATCACAAAAGGATTTGACGAATGAAAGCGTGAGGCGTAAAGTACACTGGACTCTATTTCCTTCGAGACTGTTCCCAGACCGATGGATAACTCTTCGAAATATTTTCCCTTCAACGAAATCATCCGCTATTTATTGCAGTCTGTGAGCTCCTCCTCCAACCAGAACCCAGCCTGTGGTAGGCTGAGCATTCTATTAATCCAGAACCGTAACCATTCAATTTTAAAAAATCCTCCGCCTAACGGGACAACCACAGACCAGGCTCAACATGCCCGGCTGCCATAAATTGGGAATGTAACTGAAAGCTCGGTTTTTGTTTTTTTGGGGCTCCGGAGCGATCTTAGGCACTGCATTATCAGGGCTAGAGGCGTCACTACAGACTCTGTGATTGGGAGTCCCATAGGGCGGCGCACAATTGGCCCAGCTGAGTCCGGGATTGGACGGGGTATGCCGTCATTGTAAATAAGAATGTGTTCTTAAACTGATTTGTCTAGTTAAATAAAGGTTCAATAGAAAAAAAATGGCTAAGCCTACTGGAATTCCTTAAAGTTGTAGTTTCAGTAACAAAATGAAAAACACCTGCCCCTGTCATCCCATATATGAGATGAAAATGGCAGATTGTTGTAGTTGATAATTATACATAACATAAGAGCTCAGGTTCTCCACTTCACAGCACTGGTATTTGTTTTGACTGACAGCCGTTATAAACTTGAGCACCACAAGAGACAAGAAGATAACGCCATCCCTCCCTCTAATTGGGCTACTTTTGCACATTTGTTGTTGTCTGAGTGAGGGAAATGCGTTAAATTGAGAGGAGTCGATGTGTTATGAAAGATACGACATTAAGGATTATAATAAATACCACTTTAATGTCATACAAGAAAACCACACACATTTCTATATTTAAAAGTGAATGTAATTTACAGTATCAATGTTTATGATCTCTTTTTTATCCACAGGGATGACATCAGCTGTAGCCTGGGTTGTCCTGAACAGAATGAGTCTATCTGCGTCATATTGTGAAGAAATAGCAACAGAACATACATTTGAAATCACTCATGACATCATTCTATGCGCACCAAGAATACAATCTGTTTGTGTGAAGTGCTGTTTGAAAGCCTCCCAACTAGCACATTTGGTTCCTTGGAAGTTGTGGGAATGCAGGTTTTTGTTTTCCCATTGGTTCTGGGAACAAAGCCCTCAGTTTCCTAACTGGTAAAAAGTATTGTTTTTTAAACATTCTGAGAACTGAAGTGTGAACTTCACCTGTTCCGGGAACGTTTATTTTTAGGTTGCAGGGAGGTTCTGAGAACGTTTTACTATGGTTCCCTGAAAGTTTTCCTGGGTAGTTTTATTAATGTTCTATTAACAGAAATGATAGGTTATTATAGGTTAGGGTTATTAGGTTATTAGGTTAGGTTATTAGGTTAGGTTATTAGGTTAGGTTATTAGGTTAGGTTATTAGGTTAGGTTATTAGGTTAGGTTATTAGGTTAGGTTATTAGGTTAGGTTATTAGGTTAGGTTATTAGGTTATTAGGTTAGGTTAGGGTTAAATAGGTTATTAGGTTAGGTTATTAGGTTAGGTTATTAGGTTAGGTTAGGTTAGGTTAGGTTATTAGGTTAGGTTATTAGGTTAGGTTATTAGGTTAGGTTATTAGGTTAGGTTAGGTTAGGTTAGGTTATTAGGTTAGGTTATTAGGTTAGGTTATTAGGTTAGGTTAGGTTAGGTTATTAGGTTAGGTTAGGTTATTAGGTTAGGGTAGGTTAGGTTGGTTAGGTTAGGTTAGGTTAGGTTAGGTTAGGTTAGGTTAGGTTAGGGTTAATTAGGTTAGGTTATTAGGTTAGGTTATTAGGTTAGGTTAGGTTAGGTTAGGTTGGTTAGGTTATTAGGTTATTAGGTTAGGTTATTAGGTTAGGTTATTAGGTTAGGGTGGTTAGGTTAGGTTATTAGGTTAGGTTATTAGGTTAGGTTAGGTTAGGTGGTTAGGTTAGGTTATTAGGTTAGGTTTAGGTTATTAGGTTAGGTTAGGTTAGGTTAGGTTATTAGGTTAGGTTATTAGGTTAGGTTATTAGGTTAGGTTATTAGGTTAGGTTATTAGGTTAGGTTAGGTTATTAGGTTAGGTTATTAGGTTAGGTTATTAGGTTAGGTTAGGTTAGGTTAGGGTTAAATAGGTTATTTGAAGATAATTCAATAACATTCTGAGAACATGTTTCACATAAGACTGTTAATAATACTGCTAGCTTAGTTTGGGTTGACTGTTTCCAACTCTAAGCACAGACAGGACACATGGAAATTCATTTGCTTTGGCATTCATTTTTTGTTGTTGAATCTTCTGTTCTCTGTCCATGAAAATAGTCCACTATCCCACTAGGATGGAGCTAGAATGCTAAGTCATATGAAGCTGTTAATGTGAGTCTATTCAAACACACCCCTTTCAAAGGAAACAAGCACTCATTAGTTCAGTAGTAAGTTCAGTAGTAAAAATGTGCTTAACAAGTCACATAGTCAGTTGCATGGACTCACTTTGTGTGCAATAATAGTGTTTAACATGATTTTTTTAATGACTACCTCATCTCTGTACCCCTCACATACAGATAATTGTAAGGTCCCACAGTCAAACAGTGAATTCCAAACACAGATTCAACCACAAAGACCAGGGAGGTTTTCCAATGCATGACAAAGAAGGGCACCTATTGGTAGATGGGAGAAAAAGCAGACATTGAATATCCCTTTGAGCATGGTGTAGTTATTAAATATACATTGGGTGGTGTATCAATACACCCAGTCACTACAAAGATACAGGCGTCCTTCCTAATTTGGAGGGGAAGAAAACCGCTCAGGGATTTCACCATGAGGCCAGTGGTGACTTTAATCACTATTAGGCCAGTGGTGACTTTAATCACTATTAGGCCAGTGGTGACTTTAATCACTATTAGGCCAGTGGTGACTTTAATCACTATTAGGCCAGTGGTGACTTTAATCACTATTAGGCCAGTGGTGACTTTAATCACTTTAGGCCAGTGGTCTTTAATCACTATTAGGCCAGTGGTGACTTTAATCACTATTAGGCCAGTGGTGACTTTAATCACTATTAGGCCAGTGGTGGCTTTAATCACTATTAGGCCAGTGGTGCTTTAATCACTATTAGGCCAGTGGTGACTTTAATCACTATTAGGCCAGTGGTGACTTTAATCACTATTAGGCCAGTGGTGGCTTTAATCACTTTAATCACTATTAGGCCAGTGGTGACTTTAATCACTATTAGGCCAGTGGTGGCTTTAAAACAGCAACATAGTTTAATGGCTGTGATAAGAGAAAACTGACGAAAGGAAAACTCCCCTGTTATTCCAGTTTTAAAATATAATTCATATGAGAAAGGTTGCTGCAGTATGACAGGGTTTTCATCCTCCCTATAGGGCCAGGAGTTTTTCCAGGAGTTTAAATCTATGTGACATGATTAGAAAAGGCCACCATAGCCCATATAAAACCATTCTGCAACTGATTAATCACTATGTCATACCCTGAAAGGCACTTTCCCATCAGCCAAATCAGCAGTATTTTATGGTTGCTGAAGATTATGGTCATTTACCCGATAGTTGTTAACACGCAGAAATGCCAGAACTTGTCGGTCCCTTAATTAAACGACAGGGAGGAAGCAGAAAATCTGTTTTTCTGGACTGCTACATCGGACACATACTACAAACTTTTGCAGAGCGTGATTTCAAGATTTCAACGTGCAGCTCACGTCTGACAGGGTATATACACTACAGACAGTATCACATGGTGAAACAACAGCTTCCCATTCATTTTCAATGAATGTAAAGCGGTGAGAAGCAGAGTGGCCAGGGACCATTGGGAGATGCGAGCATGGGAGAGGGAGCTGAACAGGGCGGGACTAAAGTTGGGCAAAGCTGATCATCAAGCAAATATTTGGTGATATTGCTTGCGGGTAAACAATCGAACCTCACCAGAGCTTCCAACCCCTACTTGATTGGTTGACAATGGCTGTTGATACCTGTTGGATCCTGTATTTTACATTATAGCCATTAGATATATATGATTAAATATTATCTGATGTTGGTCTTGTGAGGTGTCTGCATTTGTGCACTGGAGCATCATTATGAGATTAAACAACTGCTTGCTACTTGCCTGTTTGTGTGTGACAAGAACTGAGTAACATGGTGTGACCTGCATGTTGCAAAACAGTAGATAACAGCCCAGCAGATGCTTTGTCCTTGTGTTTGTATGTAACAATATTGAGCACATGGTGTGACTTGCTGTATCTTACAAAGTTGTGATAGGGAGGGGTGGTCATCACGAGGTTTAACTGAGATGGAAAAATACTGAAGAACACAATAGCAGGAACTGAGCAACTGTTCTAACTAGGCTGGGATACCAGAACAGTAAGGATCTATACATCGACGGAGGGAGGACTCCAAGAAGCGCCAAGAGGCGGGGACCCGCCTGAGCGCCTGCAATAGGCTGGGCAAGTTTAAACCACGCCCAGCCTCTACTGTGATAGGCCAACAGATGGGTTGGAACTGTCTATCACAGTATAAAGAACACTGTTTTACATACGTCTTGTCAGTTCTCTGTTCTGCCCTGCGTGGTATTACAGTGAGCCCGTATATACGAAAGTTGCATTTGCCTTTTATTACTTAGCTAATAAAAAATACATAGTATAAAATCGGTGACTCATTGTTATATTTATCCTGATACCAGATTTGAATTTACGCAACCCTAACATACCTAACACTGCTTAGCATGCTTGTTAGCACCCACATGAGGGCGAAGATAGCATGGCTAGGTGAGTTACTGCTATATCGTGTATCTCAGCTGGAGTAACAGGATAAAGTGGCTCACGCTCTGCTCGCCCTGACTAAAAGTTACACTTCCAGTGTAACAGGTAAAAAAAATATATTTTGCGAAGCTCCTACTGAAATGATTTACAGTTCGGGTGTATTCAGTTTAAAAAATAATCTGCCTAATGGGACAACCACACAGCAGGCTCAACATGCCTGGCTGCAATACATGTCATAAACTGTCCGTCTTTCACTTAAACAATGGGGATGAACCAGACATATCTGTTTTAGGCTACGCCTACTAGAATTACTTACAGTGTTGTTGTTTTCAGTAAAATAGAAATCACTAGAGCAGGAGAAGAAAAAAACACTCCACTCTGGGACCTGTGGTGCCACCTCCTTGACCAATCAGATTCACGGAAATCACAGGTCATGTGGGTCGGGTGTGGAACATATTTTGTAGCAGCCTACACCTTAAAGAACGTTACAATTGATGACCACGCCCCTTGGAAATCTAATTGGCATAATACACACATCTCCATCAAAATATGTCTGTTCAAGCTAGAGATATCAGTTTATTTGCATGGTGTGGTGGAGATTCAACACCAGGGACACCTGATGTCAATATGAAATGAATCACTCTTTATTATGATGTCTGGAGAGGTTCACAAACTCAGTCCAAGCTTGATGAAAACTCTGCCAAGGGTGTTCCCTTTCAGTCCTAATATAATGCTACACAAACAAGTCATACAATAATTATTTACATTATTCATTATTAACATTGGTTCCTGCATGTGACTGAGTGACACCTCACAAGGCTTCTTCTCTCAAAGCTGAGACCTTGAAACTGAGATAATCCTTTTGGTTCTGGACGTACTGTGTTGCGTTTGCAATGTTCTGGGCGTACTGCCAATTGGTCTGAAGAGGTCACAGTCAACTGCACGAAGCAAGATAGAGTGAGAGGAAATGCTGTGTACAATTCAAGGCTGTCTCTGCAGACAATAAAATGTTCCCTCACACTCCCTCCTTTTACCACTTCTGTGGTAACGATTGTAACATTTTAAGGTAATCATTCATTTATGGCTTAAACTATCAAATGAGGTTCTATCGCAATACTTCTATTAAAGTAAGCTAAATCAACACATAAAACCAGATAGTTTATCCTTTCAAACCCTTCATTCTAGTAAGTCAATCAGTTACACACATGCTTCATTACACAATTTAATTTATGGAAATACTATCATCATAATGAAGGTCAAATCTACAGGCAAGTTTGTACTTCTATCAACAGGAGTGAATCTATTAAAACACACACACACATACACAAGGGATCCGTAGACTCAGAGGTAAATAAATCTCTCAGTGTTTAATCATTGTTTCCATAGCTCTTAACACAAGCAGGTGTATCTTTAACCCAAACACCAGATGGCAGCCTTTCATTGAATATCAGTCCCAAGGCTCAATCCCACTATTCATCAATGTGGCCTTGTATTGAAACCTTAGATTCTTCAAATTACTCAAATATTGCATTATTAGACTGCTATCTGAAAGCCACTAATAACACATACTGTCAACACTGTACACACAGATCACTCTCAAACAATGTTCTGCTTTTAAAAATAAAACAATAATGAGAAAGTTGCCATGTTTGGAGGGCATTGTTACCGGGTTAACTTAATTAACATGAACACATTCAGCATCTCCTGGCTTCCACATATAGCCTTCAAGCCACAGATCTTTGTAACATTTACATTAGAAAAAGCATAATACATCCATGTAATATAGGCTACACCTTCACATTAAATCCATAATTTATTTTAGACAGTTCTAAAGAAACATGAAATTAAGAAAATGTAGTCTATTTCAGAAGAACAGAATAGCATACGGACTTGTCCTTATGTCAGGTCCTGATCTGGCTATGCCATATGGTTGTGGGCTGCACTAGTTCATTTAGCAGACAAGATTTGCTTAGAATTCCGTGGCATTATTTTATAGTATAAAGAATAAAATTTAACAATGCTGAATAAAATAGAAAGGATATTTTCTCCAAACGATTTGAGAGTGCGCACGTGCGGCTATTCTGTGTTGAGCAGTCAACAAATAAATAGGTACTCCTATATACTTAATTTAGAGGTATTAATGAAACTGTAGTTGTTCAACAAACGTTGGGCTATATGTTTTGATTTTTAATCAATTGTAAGCTTGCATGATGCAACTCTAATGATGATTTGAAAAACGTCGCTTGAAAGGCATGAGATCTGCTTTGTTTTGTTGCGCAGGCTGTAAACACTTCGTCACTCTCTCATTCACAATTTGAGAAGCTATAGATAATGCCTTACATTTCCCAGAGGCATCCCCTTTGTGTGGCCATAATGCACCCTGAAATATCCATGTCTTTTACAGCCCTTCTCCCTAAATGCTGCCCGCTCTGAAGCACCTCTCATTCACACGGCTCTCCATCAAATGATCGGGTCTTTCTCATAAGATACAGGCGAAGACAGACACATCGGGGACGAACTGTGCACGTCCTTATCCAATTCTGAGGTGCACATTGAAGATATTGGAACAACTGTTAGATATTGGAACAACCAATTAGTACTACCACTAGCATAAAACAAACGTTTTTATGCAATGAGGCTGACCCAGCAGATCAGAGTGTTTTGCTTAAATGTTGATAAACTACTAGGCTATTTCTTCACATTATAAGTGCAGCAATGTGCACACGGCAGTATGTTTAAGCGCAAACGTTCCATTAGCGGAAAACACAATTCTCAAAAGTGACCACAAATGCATTTATGCGTTTAATGCTTTTATTATAAAGGTGCATTTTTATGGTGAAATTATCTTCCCCAAACTTGAAACTCGCTCTACACGCGCTGCATACAGTATGTATGCCAGTTAGGCTCTACACGCGCTGTATACAGTATGTATGCCAGTTAGGTCTACACTCGCTGCATACAGTATGTATGCCAGTTAGGCTCTACACTCGCTGCATGCAGTATGTATGCCAGTTAGGCTCTACACTCGCTGCATACAGTATGTATGCCAGTTAGGCTCTACACTCGCTGCATACAGTATGTATGCCAGTTAGGCTCTACACTCGCTGCATACAGTATGTATGCCAGTTAGGCTCTACACTCGCTGCATACAGTATGTATGCCAGTTAGGCTCTACACTCGCTGCATACAGTATGTATGCCAGTTAGGCTCTACACTCGCTGCATACAGTATGTACATGCCAGTTGTATGCCAGTTCTACACTCGCTGCATACAGTATGTATGCCAGTTAGGCTCTACACTCGCTGCATACAGTATGTATGCCAGTTAGGCTCTACACTCGCTGCATACAGTATGTATGCCAGTTAGGCTCTACACTCGCTGCATACAGTATGTATGCCAGTTAGGCTCTACACTCGCTGCATACAGTATGTATGCCAGTTAGGCTCTACACTCGCTGCATACAGTATGTATGCCAGTTAGGCTCTACACTCGCTGCATACAGTATGTATGCCAGTTAGGCTCTACACTCGCTGCATACAGTATGTATGCCAGTTAGGCTCTACACTCGCTGCTGCAGCTCTACACTCGCTGCATACAGTATGTATACAGTATGTATGCCAGTTAGGCTCTACACTCGCTGCATACAGTATGTATGCCAGTTGTATGCCAGGCTCTACACTCGCTGCATACAGTATGTATGCCAGTTAGGCTCTACACTCGCTGCATACAGTATGTATGCCAGTTAGGCTCTACACTCGCTGCATACAGTATGTATGCCAGTTAGGCTCTACACTCGCTGCATACAGTATGTATGCCAGTTAGGCTCTACACTCGCTGCATACAGTATGTATGCCAGTTAGGCTCTACACTCGCTGCATACAGTATGTATGCCAGTTAGGCTCTACACTCGCTGCATACAGTATGTATGCCAGTTAGGCTCTACACTCGCTGCGCTGCATACAGTATGTATGCCAGTTAGGCTCTACACTCGCTGCATACAGTATGTATGCCAGTTAGGCTCTACACTCGCTGCATACAGTATGTATGCCAGTTAGGCTCATACAGTATGTATGCCAGTTAGGCTCTACACTCGCGCTGCATACAGTATGTATGCCAGTTAGGCTCTACACTCGCTGCATACAGTATGTATGCCAGTTAGGCTCTACACGCGCTGCATACAGTATGTATGCCAGTTAGGCTCTACACTCGCTGCATACAGTATGTATGCCAGTTAGGCTCTACACTCGCTGCATACAGTATGTATGCCAGTTAGGCTCTACACTCGCTGCATACAGTATGTATGCCAGTTAGGCTCTACACTCGCTGCATACAGTATGTATGCCAGTTAGGCTCTACACTCGCTGCATACAGTATGTATGCCAGTTAGGCTCTACACTCGCTGCATACAGTATGTATGCCAGTTAGGCTCTACACTCGCTGCATACAGTATGTATGCCAGTTAGGCTCTACACTCGCTGCATACAGTATGTATGCCAGTTAGGCTCTACACTCGCTGCATACAGTATGTATGCCAGTTAGGCTCTACACTCGCTGCATACAGTATGTATGCCAGTTAGGCTCTACACTCGCTGCATACAGTATGTATGCCAGTTAGGCTCTACACTCGCTGCATACAGTAGTATGTATGTATGCCAGCTGCATACAGTATGTATGCCAGTTAGGCTCTACACTCGCTGCATACAGTATGTATGCCAGTTAGGCTCTACACTCGCTGCATACAGTATGTATGCCAGTTAGGCTCTACACTCGCTGCATACAGTATGTATGCCAGTTAGGCTCTACACTCGCTGCATACAGTATGTATGCCAGTTAGGCTCTACACTCGCTGCATACAGTATGTATGCCAGTTAGGCTCTACACTCGCTGCATACAGTATGTATGCCAGTTAGGCTCTACACTCGCTGCATACAGTATGTATGCCAGTTAGGCTCTACACTCGCTGCATACAGTATGTATGCCAGTTAGGCTCTACACTCGCTGCATACAGTATGTATGCCAGTTAGGCTCTACACTCGCTGCATACAGTATGTATGCCAGTTAGGCTCTACACTCGCTGCATACAGTATGTATGCCAGTTAGGCTCTACACTCGCTGCATACAGTATGTATGCCAGTTAGGCTCTACACTCGCTGCATACAGTATGTATGCCAGTTAGGCTCTACACTCGCTGCATACAGTATGTATGCCAGTTAGGCTCTACACTCGCTGCATACAGTATGTATGCCAGGCTCTACACTCGCTGCATACAGTATGTATGCCAGTTAGGCTCTACACTCGCTGCATACAGTATGTATGCCAGTTAGGCTCTACACTCGCTGCATACAGTATGTATGCCAGTTAGGCTCTACACTCGCTGCATACAGTATGTATGCCAGTTAGGCTCTACACTCGCTGCATACAGTATGTATGCCAGTTAGGCTCTACACTCGCTGCATACAGTATGTATGCCAGTTAGGCTCTACACTCGCTGCATACAGTATGTATGCCAGTTAGGCTCTACACTCGCTGCATACAGTATGTATGCCAGTTAGGCTCTACACTCGCTGCATACAGTATGTATGCCAGTTAGGCTCTACACTCGCTGCATACAGTATGTATGCCAGTATTATGCCAGCTCTACACTCGCTGCATACAGTATGTATGCCAGTTAGGCTCTACACTCGCTGCATACAGTATGTATGCCAGTTAGGCTCTACACTCGCTGCATACAGTATGTATGCCAGTTAGGCTCTACACTCGCTGCATACAGTATGTATGCCAGTTAGGCTCTACACTCGCTGCATACAGTATGTATGCCAGTTAGGCTCAGTATGTATGCCAGGCTCTCGCTGCATACAGTATGTATGCCAGTTAGGCTCTACACGCGCTGCATACAGTATGTATGCCAGTTAGGCTCTACACTCGCTGCATACAGTATGTATGCCAGTTAGGCTCTACACTCGCTGCATACAGTATGTATGCCAGTTAGGCTCTACATGCCAGTTCGCTGCATACAGTATGTATGCCAGTTAGGCTCTACACTCGCTGCATACATGTGCCATGTATGCCAGTATGTATGCCAGTTAGGCTCTACACTCGCTGCATACAGTATGTATGCCAGTTAGGCTCTACACTCGCTGCATACAGTATGTATGCCAGTTAGTATGCTGCCAGTTACACTCGCTGCATACAGTATGTATGCCAGTTAGGCTCTACACTCGCTGCATACAGTATGTATGCCAGTTAGGCTCTACACTCGCTGCATACAGTATGTATGCCAGTTAGGCTCTACACTCGCTGCATACAGTATGTATGCCAGTTAGGCTCTACACTGCATACGCTGCATACAGTATGTATGCCAGTTAGGCTCTACACTCGCTGCATACAGTATGTATGCCAGTTAGGCTCTACACTCGCTGCATACAGTATGTATGCCAGTTAGGCTCTACACTCGCTGCATACAGTATGTATGCCAGTTAGGCTCTACACTCGCTGCATACAGTATGTATGCCAGTTAGGCTCTACACTCGCTGCATACAGTATGTATGCCAGTTAGGCTCTACACTCGCTGCATACAGTATGTATGCCAGTTAGGCTCTACACTCGCTGCATACAGTATGTATGCCAGTTAGGCTCTACACTCGCTGCATACAGTATGTATGCCAGTTAGGCTCTACACTCGCTGCATACAGTATGTATGCCAGTTAGGCTCTACACTCGCTGCATACAGTATGTATGCCAGTTAGGCTCTACACTCGCTGCATACAGTATGTATGCCAGTTAGGCTCTACACTCGTTGTAAAGCGAATTAATGTGCTTAATTTGAGACATTTGTAGGCCACTTTAGTTGTGATACAAACCTGACCATAGAGAGCTTTTATTCTCTATGTTGGTTAGTTCGATTAAGGGTGGGTTATCTAGGTTAATTATATTTCTATGTTGGCCTAGTATGGTTCCCAATCAGATGCAGCTCTTTATCGTTGTCTCTGATTGGGGATCATATTTAGGCAGCCATTTGCCCATTATGCTTTGTGGGATCTTGTCTAGGTATAGTTGCGAGTATCAGCGGCACATTTCGTTCGTGCGCTTTATTGTTTTTGTTCTTAGTTTTTCTCTTCCTAATTAAAAGGATGGAAACATACCACGCTGCATCTTGGTCCTCTCCTTATAACGTTCGTGACAACTACATGAGGTGTGCGACTATGAATCAAAAAGGTCCCCCCCCCCCAAAAAAGGCATTGTTTCTTGCCTTAAGCTGGGCATCATTCACAAGTGATAATAAATCATTCACAAGTGATAGGCTCATATTGTCACCCATCAGACTATTCTTGATTTGATCTTGTCTTTACATGTACTAAATATATGTGAAATTTGCTTTGATTTAGACCATTTTCATGCACCTGTTTTGAAACAGGGTCAGGGGAAAAAATACATCTCTGCACTTGAGTTTGAGTTTATTTTATTTTTACAGGGACAGTGGACATTAATCAACGTTTCAGTAAAAGTGCCAGTTTTAACTAGCCGGCAAATTTTCAAACGCAGTCCCTGGGCAGGTTATTAAAAACAATTAGAATATAGACAATCATTGAGCAGTGAGTACACACAGAGCAACATAGGACAAGCAAGACGTAGCGTACAGACAGAGCAACATAGGACAAGCAAGACGTAGCGTACAGACAGAGCAACATAGGACAAGCAAGACGTAGCGTACAGACAGAGCAACATAGGACAAGCAAGACGTAGCATACAGACAGAGCAACATAGGACAAGCAAGACGTAGCGTACAGACAGAGCAACATAGGACAAGCAAGACGTAGCATACAGACAGAGCAACATAGAACAAAAAGCAGCAAGACAAAATTCATAAAAGCAACAAAGTGTTTCCACACCTCACAAGCTACAGACAACATGGAAAGCGGCAATAGTTGAGAAATAAATATAGTAGGCCTAGCCTATGGAAACCTGATGGGAACCACCTCTTTTTAATAGAGGCTCTCATGTTTTCATGTGCAATTGTATATCCTATAGAAATGTTGTGCAACATGACCCCATGGGCTCTCATGAAGTGTTTGATTAGATTTTCGATTACACTTGCATTGATGTCAGAGTGATTAGAGAAACAATATATTGCAGAGTACCAGGCAGTTAGCAAGTTTGGTAGTCTACTAATGACCATCAGCAGCATCAGTGCCCGGAGAAGTGTAATTACCGTGACTAAACAGTCACATGGAATTTGAATGCCTTCATGCCGGTTGGCGATGATACAGTACTTGTACCGTTGTACTTATTAGCACTCCTGTGCTAATGCAGGGGGCCACACTGCACCACCGTAACTGGCGAGGCCCCATCTTCTCCTGGATCATCTGCAGTGTGACACGTGGATCCAGGTATCTCTCTCACCTTCACCGCAGTGGGTGTGGTTAGAAGAACTTGGTACGACCCTCTCCAACGGGGGTCCTGACAACTCTTTCTCCTGAAGTCTTTGACTGCCACGAGATCACCTGGGATCAAACAGTGCCCAGGTCCACCCGCCAGGTTCAGCAAAGACGCCTTCACCCAGGGGAGAGTGGAGGCTCTGGACCGCAGACCGTCGCTGGAGGCTCTGGACTGCAGACCGTCGCTAGACGGTAGACCGTCACAGGCAACTATACCTAGACAAGATCCCACAAAGCACAATGGGGAAATGGCTGCCTAAATATGATCCCCAATCAGAGACAACGATAAACACCTGCCTCTGATTGGGAACCATATCAGGCCAACATTGATTTATTTATTTATTTGACCTTTATTTAACTAGGCAAGTCAGTTGAGAACAAATTCTTATTTTATTTTAATCACCTAGATAACACACCCTAGTCACTGTCACGTCCCAACCAATATAGAGAATAAACAGCCCTCTATGGTCAGGGCGTGACAGTTGACCCCTCAGAGGTTTGCCGGATCAGGTATCTTCCCCCGGGCACCTCCCAGTAAAAGTCTGGTCTGGGCGGGTCCAGGTCGTCTTTGGTCAGACAGGAATCTCCCTCACGCTGTCACACGGAATGCGCCACCAGTGTTCCCTCACAGACCTTCACTGACGCCAAGATCGCGACAAGATTTAGATGAGGTTTAGGGTTTTAGATGAGGTTTCAGGGTTTTTGTTGAGGTTTAGGGTTTTAGATGAGGTTCAGGGTTTTAGATTAAGTTTAGGGTTTTAGATGACGTTTAATTCTACCTGGTTTATGTTAGAGAGTGTCACGGTGCTGACTTTTGCCCAATACCTGCAGCAAAAGCCTCTACCCCGTCCTCTGGCTAGGCAGAGTACTTTAGGATTTTAGTCACTTCGGTGTAACAAGGGCCTTGCCGTGCGGCCCTACCAACCTTCCCATGTATTCGTAATGGCCCTTCGCGTAAGTTGGGTTTGTTCCTTCTTTCATGTTGTCACTCCCTTATTTTCCGGTCTAGCATGAGGCCTTGTATAGATATACTCCTATTCAAATATTCTTAAGCGTTATGGATTCCTCCTATATTTCCTTACCCTCAAGTTATCTTTACCTATGTATATATCAATACCTAATAACAACTCCTAGCAGTTATTATGCTCGTCAGCTAGTAGTCACTCGGAAACTAGTATTGGTATATGTTTTGACTTTCTTAAAAGTATATTATTGTCCACACAATGAAATATTCTTTAGTGCAATCACTTTAACCTATAACCAGGGTCACTTTCTGTTCAGTGAGAGTGTCAAAGGCGTTTGCTCTCCAGATTGTTAATCTGGCCTAGTTGTCAAAGTTTCAAGCTTTTATTAAGTCACTCTGTTTTTTGTCTTATACACATCATTACAATTCAATGGTTATACAGTTTCTCAATACAACAATAATGCTCAATCAATCCTTAATGCTTTAAGCTATGCCAGATAATATTGCAAAACTTTAAATGCGTTTAACACTTCTAACAATATTGACTAAATAGCAAAAATAGTTAAATTACCTTAAATGCTCAGCCCCTTGGTCACTTTCCCGTAATCGGTATTCTCGCAGCTATGACGCTAGATTCCGAATTCCAGTATCTTAATACACTTACAACTCTGTGTATGGACTCAATATATTGTAACTGGTATTTTGCTGTCTCCTTGTATTGCCAATCACATCTGTACCTGATGTCTCACTGAGTGACCGCCACTTTGTCTGTACTCAAGAGGTGTTTAGACCTCTGTGTTTCGTAGACTCAGTCTCGGGGTCACCAAATTCAACCAAGTATATTCAGATAGTGATCCAATAAGTACTTAGGCAAAATAATCCAATCTTCTAATATTGTTCTAGTCCAACAAAAAGAGTATAGTGCAATAGTAAATTTACCTGTGATGATTCTCCATATGAAGTCTGTCTCATATGTTAACGAGGATCATACTGTCTTATGATCTCTGTTCTCTTATATATCTTTTTAAAGGGGAAGTTCCCACTGGGGCTGTAGACCTACGTAATCTTAGGCCTGTGTGTTAAATGGAAGCTTCCTATTATTACCATTTAAGGTCATGCACTACTGACTCTCACATTGCTGCTTCCGTGTTACTGTTGGCTGATTCTACTCAATCATACCAGCTGGTTGTTTCTACCACTGGAGGTGGCGTAGGGGGTATGTCAAGCGTCAGCTGGGAGAAGTCTATGACAGGTATCTCCTCTGCTTCCCCCTGTTGTCCAGTTTCTGCAGGTGCGGTCCATGGTTCCATGAGTTCCCGTGAATGTCCTGTGTTGTGGTCCCCATTGCTTGATGGAGTGGGCAGATTCTTTTAATCTCTTGTCACAAGAGGCATCCATTAAAGAACAGGCTGTGTTCTATTAGACAGCTAACTCTCAATCCACGATATGGCAGATAATGTAAAGACATAACACATGTGTTTTTTATAACACCAGACTAATTGATAATGTAATAAGCTGCACTGTTCAACCAAAACAGCCCCCACAATCTTATTATTATCAATTAATTTCAGCCAATCATCATTCATTTGTTTCAGTGCCATACATGTTGAGTGCCCTTCCCCCTTAAATGTACACAAAGGGCTAATATCAATAACGTGCATGTCAATCTCTCCTGGCTTAAAGTAGAGGACAGATTGACTGCATCACAACTTGTCTTTGTGAGAGGTATTGACGTGCTGTGAGGACACACGTGCACAGACAGACACACACACACACACACACACACACACACACACACACACACACACACACACACACACACACACACACACACACACAACACACTCTCTCTCTCTCACACACTAAGATTGTAGTATTGTACATTTTATATTGTAAATGTGTAATATTAGAGTAATAACGTAGTAATTTATTGTATGATGTATTGGTTTATTTATGATGTAGGGTGTTGTTTTGTTGTGATGTAATTGTTTTGTTCCTGTTTGGACCCCAGGAAGAGGAGCTGCTAAATACTCGAAATACTAAACACTTTTGCCGAGCGTCAGACACTCCTATTCATTTCAAGTCAAATCAAATGTTATTCGTCACATGAGCTGAATACAACGGGGATCAACTTTACCATGAAATGCTTGATTACGAGCCCTTCCCAATAAAACAGAGTAAAACAATGAAAATAGTAACACAAAAGGAATAAAATACACAATAATGGAGCTATATACAGGGGTACTAGTACCAGATCAATGTGCAGAGGTACGAGGTATTTATGTACATACATGAAGACAGGGTAATGTGACTAGGCATCAGGATAGATAATAATAAGGTATTTGAGGTAGATATGTACATGAAGACAGGGTAATGTGACTAGGCATCAGGATAGATAATAATAAGGTATTTGAGGTAGATATGTACATGAAGACAGGGTAATGTGACTAGGCATCAGGATAGATAATAATAAGGTATTTGAGGTAGATATGTACATGAAGGCAGGGTAATGTGACAAGGCATCAGGATAGATAATAATAAGTAGATATGTACATGAAGACAGGGTAATGACTAGACATCAGGATAGATAATAATTATTTGAGGTAGATATGTACATGAAGGCAGGGTAATGTGACTAGGCATCAGGATAGATAATAATAAGGTATTTGAGGTAGATATGTACATGAAGGCAGGGTAATGTGACTAGGCATCAGGATAGATAATAACGGTATTTGAGGTAGATATGTACATGAAGACAGGGTAATGTGACTAGGCATCAGGATAGATAATAATAAGGTATTTGAGGTAGATATGTACATGAAGGCAGGGTAATGTGACAAGGCATCAGGATAGATAATAATAGGTATTTGAGGTAGATATGTACATGAAGGCAGGGTAATGTGACTAGGCATCAGGATAGATAATAATAAGGTATTTGAGGTAGATATGTACATGAAGGCAGGGTAATGTGACTAGGCATCAGGATAGATAATAATAAGGTATTTGAGGTAGATATGTACATACAGGGTAATGAAGACATCAGGATAGATAATAATAAGGTAAGGTAGATATGTACATGAAGGCAGGGTAATGTGACTTGGCATCAGGATAGATAATAATAAGGTATTTGAGGTAGATATGTACATGAAGACAGGGTAATGTGACAAGGCATCAGGATAGATAATAATAAGGTATTTGAGGTAGATATGTACATGAAGACAGGGTAATGTGACAAGGCATCAGGATAGATAATAATAAGGTATTTGAGGTAGATATGTACATGAAGGCAGGGTAATGTGACTTGGCATCAGGATAGATAATAATAAGGTATTTGAGGTAGATATGTACATGAAGACAGGGTAATGTGACTAGGCATCAGGATAGATAATAATACGGTATTTGAGGTAGATATGTACATGAAGACAGGGTAATGTGACTAGGCATCAGGATAGATAATAATACGGTATTTGAGGTAGATATGTACATGAAGACAGGGTAATGTGACTAGACATCAGGATAGATAATAATAAGGTATTTGAGGTAGATATGTACATGAAGACAGGGTAATGTGACTAGACATCAGGATAGATAATAATAAGGTATTTGAGGTAGATATGTACATGAAGACAGGGTAATGTGACTAGACATCAGGATAGATAATAATAAGGTATTTGAGGTAGATATGTACATGAAGACAGGGTAATGTGACTAGGCATCAGGATAGATAATAATAAGGTATTTGAGGTAGATATGTACATGAAGGCAGGTTAATGTGACAAGGCATCATGATAGATATTAATAATAATGTATTTGAGGTAGATATGTACATGAAGGCAGGGTAATGTGACAAGGCATCAGGATAGATAATAATAAGGTATTTGAGGTAGATATGTACATGAAGGCAGGGTAATGTGACAAGGCATCAGGATAGATAATAATAAGGTATTTGAGGTAGATATGTACATGAAGACAGGGTAATGTGACAAGGCATCAGGATAGATAATAATACGGTATTTGAGGTAGATATGTACATGAAGGCAGGGTAATGTGACAAGGCATCAGGATAGATAATAATAAGGTATTTGAGGTAGATATGTACATGAAGGCAGGGTAATGTGACAACGCATCAGGATAGATAATAATACGGTATTTGAGGTAGATATGTACATGAAGGCAGGGTAATGTGACTAGGCATCAGGATAGATAATAATAATAGTAAAATAAAGAGCAGAGGAGTAGCAGCATATGATGTGTAAAAGTGTGTGTGTGTAGTGTATGTCAACATGTGTGGGTTTTGTGTGAGAGTGTACGTTCAGTGTGCGTGTACAGTATGTACTGCGTATTTATTTAGAGTGGTGTGGGTGTGAATATAGTCACTGTAAGATAGGGTCAATGCATGTAGTCCGAGTCACCAATTAATTAACTATTTAGTCGTCTTATGCCTATTAAGCAGTTTTATGACTTGGGGGTAGAAGCTGTCTCAGAGCCTGTTGGTCCAAGAGCTGATGCAGGGACTTTAAGGCTTACAGGGTTAGAGTTGACCCAAGTATTTTCTTCTACAGAAAACCACAAAATTGTAAGGAATTCCAGTAAAAAACACGGATCTTTCTGGTTTATACCTATTTTTTAAGTGAAAGATGGACAATTTATGTCCATTATGGCAGCTAGGCAAGTTGAGCCTGCTCTGTTGTTGTCCCATTAGGCAGGGAACTTTTAACAGAAAACATACGAACTGCAACGAATTCCAGGGGCGTCACAAAATACATGTTTTTAAGCTGCTACACTGGAAGTGTAACTTTTAGTCAGGGCGAGCAGAGACACATTTATCCTATTACTCAGGCCGAGATACACTATTTAGTGGTAACTAACCAGCCTAACCACACCAGCTTCGCCCTCATGTGGGTGATAACAAGCTAGCAAGCATGCTAGGTAGTGCTACACATTGTCAGAAAACTAGATTTTTCAGCTTCTTTCCTGTTGTTTAATTAAGAGACTGACAAGTTCTGGCATTTCTGTGTGTAAACCACAATTTTCCCATTTTCAGGCTAGTTACCAAAATCATCAGTTAACCAAGAAAGACTGCAGGCTTGGCCAATGGGGATGTCCCTTTCAGACCTTATCAATCTCTGTGTAGGGTATGACAGTGATTCATCAGTTGCAAAACGGTTTTATATGGGCCATAATGAGAACAGAGTTTGTCTAATCAGAACACCTATGAAATGCATTTAAAAAACGAGAAAAGTACATTTACTGAAGTAAATGTGGTATGCTTGCTAGTCTAGAAGTATTTATTGTGAAGTAGTACTTATTGTGAAGTAGTAGTAGTAGTATTGGTAGTGATGGCAGTAGTAATGGTAGGAATATAGTGTTTTATAGGCTACGTGTTCTTTATAGTGAGATATTTTGGGGTGGTTGAAACTTTAAACAAGATTACAGGGTTTTCTCTTAATGCAACTTCGTGCATTCAACGGCAATATGTGGCCCCATCTGTTTTAGCTCTAATTCCAGGAGCCACTTGTGGATTTGAGAGCTCTAACACGGTTCCACCTTAGACACCGCCAAAGCAACTGCTATTCGAATGTTGGCTAAAGAGGATCTGATTGGGGCGGCAGGGTAGCCTAGTGGTTAGAGCGTTGGACGAGTAACCGGGTTGCAAGTTCAAATCCCCGAGCTGACAAGTTACAAATCTGTCGTTCTGCCCCTGAACAGGCAGTTAACCCACTGTTCCTAGGCCGTCATTGAAAATAAGAATTTGTTCTTAACTGACTTGCCTAGTTAAATAAAGGTAAAATCAAATAAAAATTGAATAGAGCCCTAAGTCTCTAAGAGCTTTGCACACCTGGATTGGGCAATATTTGCCCATTATTCTTTTCAGAAATCTTCAAGCTCTGTCAAAGTGTTGGGGATCATGGCTAGACAGCAATTTTCAATGACATTTCAGTCAAAACTAATGTGACCAGTCAGGAACTTTGTAGATTATTGTATTTCTGAAAGGTGCATTCCTCTCCCATGTCTGGTGTAAGCAGACTGAAGCAGATTTTTCTTTTGGATTTTGCCTGTGCTTAGCTCCATCCTGTATCTTTTTATCCTGAAAAACTCCCCAGTCTTTGCCAAGGTCAAGGATTCACATATCATGATGCAAATCAAATTCAAATCAAATGTATTTTTTCGGACATCAGCTGATATCTCAAAGTGCTGTACAGAAACCCAGCCTAAAATGCAAAACAGCAAGCAATGCAGGTGTAGATGCATGGTGGCTAGGAAAAACTCCCTAGAAAGGCCAAAACCTAGGAAGAAACCGAGAGAGGAACCAGGCTATGAGGGGTGGCCAGTCCTCTTCTGGCTGTGCCGGGTGGAGATTATAACAGAACATGGCCAAGATGTTCAAATATTCATTAATGACCAGCATGGTCAAATAATAATAATCAAAGGCAGAACAGTTGAAACTGGAGCAGCAGCACAGCCAGGTGGACTCGGGACAGCAAGGAGTCATCATGCCAGGTAGTCCTGAGGCATGGTCCTAGGGCTCAGGTCCTCCGAGAGAGAGAAAGAAAGAGAGAATTAGAGAGAGCATACTTAAATTCACACAGGACACCAGAGAAGACAGGAGAAGTACTCCAGATATAACAAACGGACCCTAGCCCACCGACACATAAACTACTGCAGCATAAATACTGGAGGCTGAGACAGGAGGGGTCAGGAGACACTGTGGCCCCATCTGACGATACCCCCGGACAGGGCCAAACAGGAAGGATATAACCCCACCCACTTTGCCAAAGCACAGCCCCCACACCACTAGAGGGATATCTTCAACCACCAACTTACCATCCTGAGACAAGGCCGAGTATAGCCCAGAAAGATTTCCGCCACGGCACAACCCAAGGGGGGGCGCCAACCCATACAGGAAGATCACATCAGTGACTCAACACACTCAAGTGACGCACCCCTCCTAGGGACGGCATGAAAGAGCACCCGTATGCCAGTGACTCAGCCCCTGTAATAGGGTTAGAGGCAGAGAATCCCAGTGGAAAGAAGGGAACCGGCCACACAGAGACAGTAAGGGCGGTTCGTTGCTCCAGAGCCTTTCCGTTCACCTTCACACTCCTGGGCCAGACTACACTCAATCATATGACCCACTGAAGAGATGAGTCTTCAGTAAAGACTTAAAGGTTGAGACCAAGTTTGCGTCTCTCACATGGGTAGGCAGACCATTCCATAAGAATTGAGCTCTAAAGGAGAAAGCCCTGCCTCCAGCTGTTTGCTTAGAAATTCTAGGGACAATTAGGAGGCCTGTGTCTTGTGACCGTAGCGTACGTGTAGGTATGTACGGCAGGACCAAATCAGAGAGATAGTTAGGAGCAAGCCCATGTAATGCTTTGTAGGTTAGCAGTAAAACCTTGAAATCAGCCCTTGCCTTGACAGGAAGCCAGTGTAGGGAGACTAGCACTGGAGTAATATTATCACATTTTTTGGTTCAAGTCAGGAATCTAGCAGCTGTATTTAGCACTAAATGAAGTTTATTTAGTGCTTTATCCGGGTAGCCGGAAAGTAGAGCATTGCAGTAGTCTAACCTAGAAGTAACAAAAGCATGGATTAATTTTTCTGCATCATTTTTGGAAAGAAAGTTTCTGATTTTTGCAATGTTACGTAGATGGAAAAATAGCTGTCCTTGAAACAGTCTTGATATGTTCATCAAAAAAGAGAAATCAGGATCCAGAGTAACGCCGAGGTCCTCCATATCAACAGGCATACATCAAATTGTCATTTAGATACAACCAATTCTAAATACAACCAATCCTGGACAAACTCACAGAGAGCATAGAATGATTCCAGACACTGCCATCCTCCTTTCCCCGATGGGAAAAGTAGGGAGTGACTGGCACACAGACACAGTGGAGGAAAAGATATGTTTACACATGATGATACCTTGACCTCTCCCCTCTCTGCGGCCCATGCAACTTAGTCTTGACATAGAACAGATAACTGCCAATGGCCACCACTATAGTACAACAAAAAACATTCTTATGAGAAATAACTCATAAGCATATCATGAATATAAAACATCTTATCTATGTTACCCACCAATTCTGATTATTCCCCAACACCAGTCTTTCAATAATAGGTAACAGAATTTATTCTCGGAGCGCGCTGCCACTTAACCACGAGCAACAGTTTATATACAGATCATGACGTCATTTCATTGCTTTAACAGAATCCCTTCCTCTCGACCGGGACAAAGTGAGATGAAAAGTTCATTCTAACTTACTAACACACTCCCAGGTAACTTTTGACCGCCCAACATTATCGATCACCACTGCTGACAGTTCTAATTAACAGAAAACCTAGGAATGCACTCACTGTTTTATCTAAAAACCCCAGAGCTAAGTTTCTGTAGGTTCCACGCTAGGTTAACGACCTTATGTGTTTACACAGTCCCCAACCCATTTGTTTCTTCCTAGTTGGAATGGTGTCCCTCCCGTCGTCCTCGTATTGTGTCTAGTCCCCGCGTCCTCCGGGTCACCCTGACCCGTCCTGGCTAAAGGCCCAATGTGCGCAAGTGTGACAGTAGGCGTGTGAACAGCATTTGCAGATGTATTTCTTACACCTGCAGCACACCGTGTGTGTCTTGGAGTCCTTCTTGGGTGGGCAGAGCTGACACCTCTTCCTCTTAACGAGCGGGGCCCTCGCGCTGTTGATCACGAGGCTCCGCCGCCGCCGCCGTAGCACTCTGTAGGACTTTGACAAGCGCTGACGCCGCTTCAGTGCGGGGCAGATGCTGCCTTCTTTGGATCAGCGGCTTCACAAGTGCCTTTCCCAGCTGCTCGAGGAACACCCTGCGCTTGTTCCGCTTGCGAGGCATCCAGTCTGGCTTGATCTCTCGCCATATGACAAAGGCGTTGTAGGAGGACACGTCGAGGATGTTGTGGAAGACGACCAGGGGCCAGCGGGCAGTCATCCATCTGCAGCTGTAGTTGCCGACCACCTTGTCTAGGTTGTCCACGCCGCCCTTGTTGCAGTTGTAGTCTAGGATGACGGCCGGCTTCCTGTCGCAGCGATCGCTAATGTGGCCCTCTGTGTGCAGCGTGCTCAAAAGTAGCACATTCTTGTTTTTCTTTGCCAGGTAGGACACCAGAGTGGCGGTGGGCATGAAGGCGAACCTGGAGGACAGGACCTGTCTGCCCCTGGACTCGAGCAGCGTGGGCAGGAGCTCGGCCTTGTTCTTTCTCACAGTGCCCACCATGGTGAGGTTCCTCTCGAGGAGCCGCTGGCCCAGGTCGTAGGAGGTGAAGAAGTTGTCGCAGGTGACGTTGCGACCGCTCAGCCCCGTTGTCAGATCGAGGACGACGCGCATCCCCTGGTTCTTCTCGGGGCCTCCGCCGGCCTCCTTGCCGGTGTACACTTGCATCTTCCAAGCGTAGCTGGACTTGGCGTCGCAGGCCACCCACGACTTGATGCCGTATTTCGCCGGCGTGCTGGGGATGTACTGAAGGAAAGGACAGCGGCCTTTTGGAAAGGGAACAAGAGATTAGTGTCGTTACTGTGTTACACACGCTGCCAGTGCTGCTACAGCCGCTGCTTGTACCGCTGCTACGGCAGCACTACCTCTCTATAGACATATAAGCACATGCGCACACACGCACACGCACAAGCACAGTACCTCTGAACGGGACCAGTTGCTCGTCCACCGTCAAGTCAGGCCCCGGGTTGTAGAGGGCTGGCAGCCGCGCCTCCCACAGGTCCCAGACCTCTCTTATGGCTGCGAGTTTGTCCGTGGCGAGTCTGGCGGGTCTCGACTGGCGGTCGTCGAATCGCAGCAGCCTCGAGTACCTGTGAAAGACCTTGAGCGGCATGGTGGCTCGGAACACGGTCCTGCCGCTCTCGGCGTCCCACAGGCTTGCCGCGGCCTCGCCTCGGGACCTGTAGACGCCCGCTAGGATCAGCAGCTCTACGTAGGCGCGCAGGTCCGTGGTGTCCATGGGTCGCCAGCCGTCGCCGTATTTTCTGGCCCCGTGCAGGTTCGTCATTTCCACAATTATCCTTCCTTTCGTGACAAACAGGTGGAAGGCGGACGCGATGTCGTGGGGCCCGGAGTCTGGTCCAGCCCGGCGTGGCAGATCGCGAGGGCCCCGCGGTGGCGGCCGTAGGCCACGGGGGACCACTCGATTTTGCCGTTTTTCGACAGCAACGGCGTCTCCCGTTGGTCCGGGGCCGAGGAGGTCTCTTCCTCGCGTCGGTCCTCATGCTCGTCCTCGGGCTCGTCCTCGGGCGGCTCTTCCTCGGGCTCTTCCTCAGAAGAGGGAGAAGAGGCATCGTCGACCTCGCGGCGCTCGGGGTTGTATTCCTCCCCGTCTTCGTCTTCGGAAACCTCTTCCTCCTCCTCACTGTGTGTGTGTGTGTGTGTGTGTGTGTGTGGGTGGGTGCCGCTGACAATATTAGTATCCTCTCTACGTACGGTCGTGTGTAGCCGTGTGCAGTTGACCCACCCCACCCGAGCAACAATAACACTTGGCTGCTCTCTAGCACACAGCGGAGCAAGTCTGGACCTGTGCAGCGGCTGGCTGGGTCGCTCTGACCCACGAGCGCAGAACGCAGAGCCGGGAGCCGGGCACAGCCTCGCCACATTCGCAGACACTCTACTACGCTCGACGGCATACGCCTCGCCAGGGGCTGACAGGGTCGCTCTGACTCAGGGGCGCAGAGCGCAGAGCGCAGAGCACCAGCCCTGGAAACACAGGGCCTGGGTCACTCTGACCCACAAGCGCAGAGCACAGAGCACAACTACAACACTTGGCTGCTCTCTAGCACACAGCGGGGCACGTCCGGACCTGTGTAGTGGCTTGCAGGGTCCCTCTGACCCAAGAGCACAGAGCGGGGAGGCCAGAGCGCAGAGCGGGGAGCCGGGCACAACCTCGCCACACTCGCAAACTCTCTACTACGCTCAACGGCACACGCCTCGCCAGTGGCTGGCAGGTTCGCTCTGACCCGTGAGCGCAGAGAGCAGAGCGCAGAGCGGGGGAGCCGGGCACAACCACGCCACACTCGCAGACTCTCTACTACGCTCAACCGCACACGCCTCGCCAGTGGCTGGCGCGGTCGCTCTGACCCGCGAGCGCAGAGCGGGAGCCCTGGAAACACAGGGCCTGGGTCGCTCTGATCCGCGAGCACAGAGCACAGAAAGGGGAGCCCTCCACACACAGGACCTGGGTCACCCTGACCCCAGGACCACGGGAGGGTTAACTTTAATTACTCCTTGTCCGTGTCACACAATCCCTTCTTATGAACTCATATTGTTAATCAGATATAATATAAGTATAAGTTTACTTACCGGTAGTTACAATTCTTTTTAAAATGGGGATATTGTTTATTCATTTATTCATAATAATTCCAACAGATATAGTACTAAAACACTTGAGTGTCTCTCTTTATCCTAGGTCCTGGCAGAGTTGTGCAGACTCAGGACAACTGAGCTTTGAAGGAATACGCAGATTTAAAGAGGAGTCCGTAGTTTGCTTTCTAATGATCATGATCTTTTCCTCAAAGAAGTTCATTAATTTATTACTGCTCAAGTGAAAGCCATCCTCTCTTGGGGAATGCTGCTTTTTAGTTAACTTTGCGACATTATCAAAAATAATTTTCGGATTGTTCTTATTTTCCTCAATTAAGTGATGATGATCGAGCAACATGGTCTCTAATGAGGTCTCTAACTGTTTCTGACCATTCAGTGTTCTCAGGGTGTGTCCTGTGTCATAATACTTCAATGTACATGTAGTCCCTGTCCACAGGAGAAGTGTGAAGACTGATGAAATGTGAATCAACTAAATTAATGTTACTGTGTGAATTCCATTGTCATGTTTGGATTGTTTCAAGATTTCACTGCATCTCTGAGCTAAGGTTAATAATGTAATGCTAGGACATCGATTGCAAGATATTAGCTCCTTGTCCCTTAGCCTCTTAATGATTACATGATGGTAAACCTACACACGTGCATCTTATAGTATGTCGAATGGTGACGCAGGGCTTGCAACCTTGGCAATACCCACTGGATACGATAATGGGCCCATAGTGTTCACATGATAATGGAGTCAGGTGGTATATCATAGTAGGGTCATAGAACCCTCATGTTGTAATCTTCAGACAAATGTAATTTTCCCCATTCTTCAAAACTTTTTCACTATGTTTTGGTAGTGACACATTGTTTGGGGTGGTAAGGAATTCTGGTAAACATTTCAAACATGCAGTCAGTGTTTAAAAAATATGCTGTATATACCTACCTGACCTATATTGGTTGACGTGTGCTGAACGTTTGGGGGAAAAATAGGACACAAATTACATATTTTTTTCAAACCCCAATGTGCACTACTTCTGTATAGTGATCCATATACTGTTCACCTGTAATTACCAGTTACAGGTGCATTAACAGTCTAGCCTACGTCATCACTATTTGTGTATTTGATTGTTGGATTAAAGAAGGCAAAGGCAATGGTGTAAAGTAACTACGTAAAAAATATGTTCAAGTAGCCTACTACTTTAGTATATTAATACTTTTACTCAAGTAGTATTTTACTGGGTTACTTTCCCTTTTACTTGAGTCATTTTACTCAATGACAATTGGGTAAACTACTTTTCCCACCTCTGGGCCTAGGTAGCCTAGCCAACTGAAGTTATATAATAATATATCATATGAACCTTAGTTGATCACATTTTCTCTTAAGACAAATAAAGTGGCTTATGCTATAAATACATAATGTTACCACCACTTTGTTTCCCCTGGCCAGATGGGACGGGGAGTATAGAGGCCTACAGTTGATCAGACTGATACTGCAGGTCAGATCACTAATGTTTAGGTGTAGGCTGCAACAACATTGTTACCACCACTTTGTTTCCCCTGGCCAGATGGGACAGGGTGTATAGAGGCCTACAGTTGATCAGACTGATACAGCATGTCAGACCACTAACGTTGAGGTGTAGGCTGCTACAACATTGATACCTCCACTTTGTTTGCCCCCTGGCCAGATGGGACAGGGTGTATAGAGCCCTACAGTTGATCAGACTGATACAGCATGTCAGATCACTAACGTTGAGGTGTAGGCTGCTACAACATTGTTACCACCACTTTGTGTCCCCTGGCCAGATGGGACAGGGTGTATAGAGCCCTACAGTTGATCAGACTGATACAGCATGTCAGATCACTAACGTTGAGGTGTAGGCTCCTACAACATTGTTACCACCACTTTGTGTCCCCTGGCCAGATGGGACAGGGTGTATAGAGGCCTACAGTTGATCAGACTGATACAGCATGTCAGATCACTAACGTTGAGGTGTAGGCTGCTACAACATTGTTACCACCACTTTGTGTCCCCTGGCCAGATGGGACAGGGTGTATAGAGCCCTACAGTTGATCAGACTGATACAGCATGTCAGATCACTAACGTTGAGGTGTAGGCTCCTACAACATTGTTACCACCACTTTGTGTCCCCTGGCCAGATGGGACAGGGTGTATAGAGCCCTACAGTTGATCAGACTGATACAGCATGTCAGATCACTAACGTTGAGGTGTAGGCTGCTACAACATTGTTACCACCACTTTGTGTCCCCTGGCCAGATGGGACAGGGTGTATAGAGCCCTACAGTTGATCAGACTGATACAGCATGTCAGATCACTAACGTTGAGGTGTAGGCTGCTACAACATTGTTACCACCACTTTGTGTCCCCTGGCCAGATGGGACAGGGTGTATAGAGCCCTACAGTTGATCAGACTGATACAGCATGTCAGACCACTAACGTTGAGGTGTAGGCTGCTACAACATTGTCACCACCACTTTGTGTCCCCTGGCCAGATGGGACAGGGTGTATAGAGGCCTACAGTTGATCAGACTGATACAGCATGTCAGATCACTAACGTTGAGGTGTAGGCTCCTACAACATTGTTACCACCACTTTGTGTCCCCTGGCCAGATGGGACAGGGTGTATAGAGCCCTACAGTTGATCAGACTGATACAGCATGTCAGATCACTAACGTTGAGGTGTAGGCTGCTACAACATTGCTGTAAAGAGTTTTTGCCTGTGTCTGATGGGAGTAAGTTATTTTCCTGTCCCATGCCTGACCTGCACGACCTGTGATTTGGTGGTGTGGCATTTTTTTTTCTCCTGATGGTACCCAGTTGAAAATCCGGAACCTAGTTGTAGCAGAGATTTAAGAGTTACCCCATTGCCTGGGTCAAGTGAACTGACCAGTTGGGCAAGTTGAGCATGCTTTAAACTTGCCCCAGGTGATACAAATAAATAAGTGAAAACAACAAAGCTATAAGGACTTCTAGTAGGTGTAGCTTAACATTTATATTTCTGGTTCATCCCCATTGTTTAAGTGAAATGCACACAATTTATGCCATTTATGTCAGCAAATTGAGCCTGCTCTGTGGTTGTCCAATAAACAGGTGATTGCGGTTAAGGATGAATAGAGTGATCAGCCTACCACTGGCTTGGTTCTACCTGCGGGGAGGAGCTCACAGCCTGCAATAAAAGACGGCTGATTCCATGTAGTACGTAGAAGGTTTGGAGGTTTTCGGGTAGTAATAACCTGAACTGTTGTTGGGGTAAACGGTAGCATTTAACGCAATATTGTTTTTCTTCTATAGAGTTAACAGTAAAATAATTAGTTTCTAAAATGACTTGGTCCGTAAGTAGTTGTTTCATTACTCTGGTCGTTCTGTTCCTCTGGCGGGTCGATGAAATCACAGAAGCTTGCACTTGCATGACTGTACATCCTCAACGGGCTTTTTGCAACGCAGATGTCGGTAAGGCAATTTAGAAATGTCTGTAGTTTCTCTTCACGTGTTGGTAGGCTGTCTACTACACCGTGTCAATGCGCATCATGCAACAATGTTATGCATTTTCTGTCGCAATTATTTTCAGGACATGATCATTAGGCCTGTATTTACATCTTCTCGCAAGTATTTACATTAAGTCGGTAACAATATGGGATACACCTGGGTGTATTCATTACGGAAACGTTTGCCACTTAAGAACGAAGTGAAACGGTGAGGGACCAACCTGACTTTTTACAACACTCTCGTTTGCGTGTAAACGGTTCTGTTGCAAAACGTTTTGTAACAGAATCTGCTTGACGATTACACCCGCGGGGATGACACCACTCTGATCCGTGAGGACTGGAGTTTCCCATCCTTGCTCTAGGCCTACAGATGACTGACTTGTTAAACCAAATGTTCAACATGATATTATCCAACGCCTCACATACTTGACATTTTAGAGAGTTCATCAGAATAAGTTAGGCCTACATGGCAAATGGGACTACTCTACATTTCTAAGCTATTATGTCACACTTCTGTAAACTGTACTCACTAATTCAGATTTTGGCGCTATTTATCTCGCAGATAGGTATTTAATTCTATAAGTTAGATGTCATAATTATTTTGACATGTGCTGATACATTGTTGGTAACACAGCTAACAACTATGTGAGTATAGGAACTTCGTATAAAATAGGTTAGTCACTGTATAACATCAATACGGCATTGTGATTGTTTAAAAGTGTATTGGCGCCTTGCGTTCTACTTCAACCACTGATGCAGTATGGTAAGACAGGATGGTTGTGGGTGTTAGACAACTCTACATCATGAGCAGCTACTTGACCTTTTAGAGAAATGTACCTTGACTCAATTACTGTTTGTTAGTAAAGGGGTGTGATGACATGCAACACTCTTCCCTGAGGATGGTTCCTATTGAGTTTACGGAAAAGTGAAGACATTATTTGTGGTATATTCTCTAAAATGATTGAGTGATGACTTTGCTGTTGAGGGAGCAAGCTCTGTTGGTAGAGCATGGTGCTAAAGCCTGACATCTTGGGTCTGTAATAGAATCTGTTCTCTCAGATCACTTAACACCCAGAAACTGATGTCTGACTATTGTACCAGAAATGGATTGTTTCAGTAGTTAAACCATGTCTCTTATTTTGTAGTGATCAGGGCAAAGGTGGTTGGCGTGAAAGCTGTGTCTGGTAACACCAACTATGACATCCAACAGATCGAGGTATGATCAGCCTTTTTATTAAGTGGTTGTTCCTTCCTGCACTGAAACATTGAAGCCCCCTGAACCCCAGTCTGACAGCTGGTCCCAATTTGGACCCAACCCTTAAATGATTGAAGATCTGGATAGGTATAAGCAGTGTAATTGTGGAGCTTCCACCATTAATAAAAAGGGGTTATTCATAGAAATGAGTCATGCCTTTAGCACTGAGCAAGAGGCATGTTTCAGTCAACCCTCCTACCAGTCCTAGACAATGGTGACATCATCTATATGAATTCAGATGCCACTTCATTAAAGCAGTTTATCATAGTGCACTGCTCTTTATTATGGGCGACAGGTCTAGTACTCAATGCTACATTGTCAACTAGGAAGTTGGTCCTGTTTGTCACGTAGGTTGACGCATTGCAATATTTTAATGTATTAATCCCTTTACGAAACCTCTCTAAAAGCATTACTAACCTTTAGACATGAGTTACCACACCTGGGATAAGGGATGAATAACTTTGGAAATTTCCTTCGGTCTTTACTCCGTTAGGTAAATATATTATTTTTTTTGTGCCTTGTTGTAAAACTGTCTGCTGCATCTAGGGCAATTCAAAGTGTTGAGGACCTTATTACTGAATGTTTGTTTATGACTGCTTCTGTTCTGCTTGTATTTTGATGTGTAATTCAGGGCTCCTCTATAAGAGACCAGTGAGGTTAAGTTGTCCCTACATGCCATATACATTAAACTATATATGTAGATGTTTGACGGATCCTTTCTCTCCTTGTAATTGGCTAGATGTTCAAAGGTCCTAACCAGGATATCCACGTCATCTCCACTGGAGGCCCGTGTCGCGCTTTTCTGGGAATCAACAAGCAGTATCTCTTCACAGGTGCGGTCCTCACTAGGTTACCCAAGTTCCATTACCAGCACTGGTTAGAAATGCTTACAGCCTCATGACCTACTATTGACTTCATCTTGTATAACAAAACACGTGTTTTAGAAATTACGTTCTCTACACTTAGAATTACTTACAAATAACTAATGCATTATTTATGAATAGCTCCGGGCTGCATCGGTACTTTTTCAGGTTGCAGTTTCCCCCAGGGATAGATCTAGGCTCATCTCCCACAATTCTAACCATATGTGGAAAGAAACTAATCCAAGTACAGTGTTGAAGGCCAGCTTTACCCTACACCATTTTCCCTACACCACATATTGATGTCTCCTTTGTCTGCAGGCAGGCTGAATACTGATGGAACAGTGCGTGTAATAATGTGTGACTTCATTCAGCCCTGGGGGGCTTTGAGTAACACACAAATGAGGAGCTTGACTCTGCGGTACCAAAGCGGCTGTGATTGCACGGTGTGTTACTATTACTATGTTTTATTGCATATTTACACAGCAGACTTAGCACTCTGGTCACCATTGTCAAATGCAAGAGCTACACTATTTGGGTAATTATCAGTCAGTGATCTTGGTCTTTCTCTCCCTTCTCTGATCCACAGATCATCCGCTGCACTTCCCTTCCCTGTCCGATCAGCACCTCTCATGAGTGCCTGTGGATGGACATTGGCCAAAGCGGACCCTGGGACAATAACATTGCCTGTATCAAGGGGGGTGATGGGTCCTGTGCCTGGTAGAAGGGGGTGGCACCACCCAAGTAGTTTCTGGATGTTGATGACCCCTAAACTTACAGGCCATCTACTCACAGGAAAGAAAGCTACCAACCCAAATAATTATGATTTAAATGAATCTAGGAAGTAGTTTCTAACAATTACAAGACCTATATTGATTTGTCAAGTTGTGTTGTCAGAGGACAGGTTGCAGGAAATGGTCAATGTGAAAGAGGGCAACAATCTTATGAAAATGTCACTTGTTGTAAAAGTACAATAAAAATGAACTACAAATAAAGCGCTTCAAGTACTCATTTCTTGTGCCATTAATTTGCTTGTTTCTAAACTGTACCCAAAGGCATTATTGAACATGGTCCTGGAATAGTTTGTCTAAACCAGGGCTTCAGCTTTAAATTCATTGACCAAATGAAACAACTCATTGTTTCTTCCTTGCTTTATAAGATTATATTCAGTTGGCTGAACATTCAGCTGTTTTCAAGTACTAGTCAGCACTAGCAACAACTGCATTTTCTGACTTGCTAACTGGTAGTACAGCGCATTTGGGGAAATTATTCCAGCCACATGCTCAGTTACAGCCTTATTCTAAAATTGCTTAAATACAAGTTTCTCCTCAGTCTACACACACACAATAACCCATAATGGCAAAGCAAAAAAGGGTCAGATTACATTAGTTAAATCTTGTTTTCAGACAGTTTGCTTTGAGAAACATTTGTGCTTGGGTGCATCCTGTCTTGGATCATGATTATTCTACAGCTTCATGAGTCCACCTACGGTAAATTCAATTGATTTGACATGATTTGGAAAGGCACCTAAGATCCCACTGACTGCGCAAAAAAACAAGCCATGAGGTTGGAATTGTCTGAGCTCAAAGGATTGAGGCACAGCTGTGGGGAAGGTTACCAAAAAATGTCTGCAGCCTCGATGGTCCCCAAGAGCACAACCTCCCTCACTGGAAGTCTGGAACCACCAAGGTTCTTCATAGAGCTGGCGCCCCGGCCAAAATGCACAATTGGGGGAGAAGGGCATTGGTCAGGGAGGTGACCAAGAACCCGATGGACACTGACAGAGCTCCTCTGTGGAGAAGGCCAACCATCTCTACAGCACTCCAATCAGTCCTTTATGGCAGAGTGGCCACTCAGTAAAAGGCAGATTACAGCCTGCTGGACGTTTACCTAAAGGCACCTGAAACCAATTTACTCTTTGGCCTAAATGCCAAGTGTCACATCTGGAGGAAACCTGGCACCATACAGTGTAGCATGCTGTGGGGATGTTTTTCAGGGGCTGGGACTGGAAACGAGTCGGAATCGAGGGAAAGATGAACTGAGCAAAGTACAGAGAGATCCTTGATAACCTGCTCAGGACCTCAGACTTGGGCGAAGGTTCACCTTCCAACAGGACAACGACCCTAAGCATACAGCGAAGACAACGCAGGACTTCGGGACAAGTCTCAATGTCATTGAGTGGCCCAGCCAGAGCCCGATCTAACATCTCTGGAGAAACCTGAAAATAGCTCTGCAGCGACGCTCCCCATCCAACCTGACAGAGCTTGAGAGGATCTGCAGATTGAGGAAGGAATAAGAGTAAGGCTGTAACATAACAAAATGTGGAAGAAGTCATAACTAACCGAATGCAGTGTACATGTGGCGTGTTCAACCAGTTATCAAGTCAGAAGTTTCCTAATTCCGACTAGCATGTGAACGTGGCACTAGACAGTACTCTGATCTTGTATATATTATTTAGGGTTAGGAGACTGTCAGCCGGAATAAATAGTGTTGGTCCTTTACACACAAAATATTGGGAAATAAAAATCCTGAAAGTTGACATTTAATTCATTAAATATTGGAAGATGATGTGTACAATAGGTAAATGAGAAAGTTGTTTGGATAAGGGAATTGTAAATATAAATGACACATGTTTAAGATATATTCTGCCTTATGATTGCTCGCGACCAATATGAAATCAGTAATAAGGCAGCAAACTGATCATTGTCCCTCCCGCGGGACAGTTGAGCTAACGTATGCTAATGCGATTAGCATGAGGTTATCAGAAACAAGAACATTTCCCAGGACATAGACATATCTGATATTTGCAGAAAGCTTAAATTATTGTTAATCTAACTGCACTGTCCAATTTACTGTAGGTATTACAGTGAAATAATACCATGGCATTGTTTGAAGAGTGAACAGTTATGAACTTGAAAAGTTATGAATAAACCACTTAGGTACATTACGGTAGTCTTGATACAAAATTGAGCAGAAGTGCAATGGTTCATTGGATCAGTCTAAAACGGAGGTTCCGGACCGGGAACCGTCGCCGGAAGCTCCGGAACGGGAACCGTCGCCGGAAGCTCTGGAACGGGAACCGTCGCCGGAAGCTCCGGAACGGGAACTGGGAAGCTCTGGACCGGGAACCGTCGCCGGAAGCTCCGGACCGGGAACCGTCGCCGGGAAGCTCCGGACCGGGAACCGTCGCCGGGAAGCTCCGGACCGGGAACCGTCGCCGGGAGCTCTGGACTGTGGAGGCGCACTGGAGGCCTGATGCATGGGGCCGGTACAGGTGGCACCGGGCTGTTGACACGCACCTCAGGGCGAGTGCGGGGAGGAGGCACAGGACGTACTGGGCTGGGAAGGCGTACTGGAGACCTGGTACGAATAGCCGGCATCACTTGTACCGGAATTTTAACACACTTCTCAGGATGAGTACGGAGAGCTGACTCAGGTGGCTTTAAATCGATAACACGCTCCTAAGGGCAAATGTCCTGCATCCTCCAATTCAATCACTAATTTCTCTCTCCTCCACATTCTCCCTCAACTCATTGACAGTTTCTGGTTCACTCCCCTCAACTTTCACCGCCCACTCCTCGCTCAATCTGTCCCAATTTTCCTCCTCGGTCTCTGACTCACCCCCACTCCGTGTGCCTCCTCCCAATTGTTTTTTCAGGCTGTCTTTCGGGCTTCCACTGTGGCCGTGAACTCTGGTGTTGTCGTTGTTGTTCCCTCGCTGCCTCCGCCTGCTTCCATGGCAGGCTTCTGTCTCCTGCCATATACTCGTCCCACGTCCAGGATGTCCTCCACTCCTGGCTTTCCTCCTGGGCACGCTGCTTGGTCCGTTGTTGTTGGGATCTTCTGTCACGATCGTTATAAGGAGAGGACGAAGATGCAGCATGGTATGTTTCCATCCTTTTTATTTGGAAGAGAAACTCAAAGAGAAACTAAAAGGTGAAGCTCAAAGTAGTGCTCACAGGCAACTAAACCTAGACAAGATCCCACAAAGCACAATGGGGAAATGGCTGCCAAAATATGATCCCCCAATCAGAGACAACGATCAACAGCTGCCTCTGATTGGGAACCATACCAGGCCAACATAGATCATTAATCACCTAGATAACCCACCCTAGTCACTGTCAAACCCCAACCAACATAGAGAATAAACAGCTCTCTATGACAGATGACTTACTGAAATTCAGTAGACGTGTCCCTCAGACGTTTGCCAGATCAGATATCTTCCCCCGGGCACCTCACAGTAAAAGTCTGGTCTGGGCGGGTCCAGGTCGTCTTTGGTCAGACAGGAATTTCCCTCACGCTGTCACACGGAATGCGCCACCAGTGTTCCCTCACAGACCTTCACTGATGCCAAGATTGTGGAGGAAATTGAAGTGACACCTGAAGTCAGTTTGAAATGAATCACTCTTTATTATCACAGCCAGAGAGGTTCACAAACTCAATCCAAGCTTGATGAAAACTAAGGCATTCCCTTTCAGTCCTCATATAATGCTACACAGACAAGTCATATAAGCATGATTGGCATTATTCATTATCTCTTGTTAACATTGCTTCCTGCATGTGACTGACTGATACCTCACGATGATTATTCCCTCAAAGCTAGGACCTTGAAACGAAGATGATCCTTTTAGTTCCCAGAGCATACTGGGCGTACTGACAGTTGGTCTGAGGAAGAGGTCACAGTCTCCTGCACTAACCAAGATAGAGTGAGAGGAGATGCTGTGAACAATTCGAGGCCATCTCTTCAGACAATAAAACTTTCCCTCACAATGTGCTGCATCTCAATCACCGCATCCGCCACTGGCAGCCTTCTGCATCTGCGGTGGAAGGTGGCTGAGCTACAGCAGTGTTTGTCGGACCGTGAGACATCCTGAAAATCGGTCTTCTCACACAAATATAGTGTATGACCCCTGTATGGAAAGGCAAGACTCTCACGAAACATGTACATGTCAGTGTCTTAATGAAACAACAAGGAGGAAGCAAAAAAATCTGTTTTACTGGCCTGCTGCATCGGACGGGTACAGTAGGCCTAACATGACATGCCAACAACAAACCCTGAACTTTCATATACATGCATAACTGACCAAGTTATGAAAGATGAGCATTGTCATTTTAACTCTGTAAAGTGAGTGTGGAATAGGTGAACAACAATAACAAACCACAACTATGACAAACCACCTGGTACTGACAACTTGGATGGAAAATTACTGAGGATGGTAGCGGACTATATTGTCACTCCTATTTGCCATTTCTTCAATCTTAGCCTGCAGAAAAGAGTGTGCCCTCAGAACTGTAGGGAAGCAAAAGTTATTCCGCTGTCACGTTCGTTGTATGGAGGAGACCAAGGCGCAGCGTGGTAAGCGTACAATCTTCTTTAACAAAGAAAGAACACTGAACAAAACAACAAAACGAACCGTGAAGCATATATGAGTAGTGCAGACAAGCAACTAAACATAGAATAAGAACCCACAAGTACCCTAGACAAAATGGCTACCTAAATATGGTCCCCAATCAGAGACAACGATAAACAGCTGCTTCTGATTGGGAACCAATTCAGGCCACCATAGACATACAAATACCTAGACGAACAAAAAAAACTAAAAATACCAAAAAAACTAGACAATACAAAAACTAACATACCCACCCTTGTCACAGCCTGACCTAACCAAAATAATAAAGAAAACAAAGATAACTAAGGTCAGGGCGTGACATCCGCTACGAAAGAATAGCGAAGCATCCTGTACTTGTTCAAACAACTGACCAATCAACATGCTACAACTTTTGGATTAAATAGTGTTTGTCCAGATACAATGCTATTTCACATTAAACAAATTAACACCTGACTTTCAGCATGCTTATAGTGAAGGGCACTCAACATGTACTGCCCTGAAACAAATGAATGATGATTGGCTGAAATGAATTGATAATAATAAGATTGTGGGAGTTGTTTTGGTAGACCAGTGCAGTTTCTTACATTATCAATTAGTCTGGTGTTATAAAAAACACATGTGTTATGTCTTTACATTATCTGCCGTATCGTGGATTGAGAGTTAGCTATCTAATAGAACACAGCCTGTTCTTTAATGGATGCCTCTCTAACAAACCAGGTAGAACTAAACCTCATCTAAAACCCTAAACTTCATTTAAAACCCTGAACCTCAACTAACCTCATCTAAAACCCTAAACCTCATCTAAAACCCTAAACCTCATCTAAAACCCTAAACCTCATCTAAAACCCTAAACCTCATATAAAACCCTATTTGAGGTAGATATGTACATGAAGGCCTCATCAGGATAGATAAAATAATAAAGGTCATTTGAGGTAGAAACATGAAGACAGGGTAATGTGACATCAAAAAATAAGGTAAGGTAGATATGTACAAAGGCAGGGTAATGTGACAAGGCATCAGGATAGATAATAAAAGGTATTTGAGGTAGATATGTACATGAAGACAGGGTAATGTGACAAGGCATCAGGATAGATAATAATACGGTATTTGAGGTAGATATGTACATGAAGGCAGGGTAATGTGACAAGGCATCATGATCGATAACAATGATTATAAAATAAAGAGCAGAGTAGCAGCATATGATGTGTAAAAGTGTGTGTGTGGAGTGTATGTCAACATGTGTGGGTTTTGTGTGAGAGTGTACGTTCAGTGTGCGTGTACAGTATGTACTGTGTATTTATTTAGAGTCGTGTGGGTGTGAATATAGTCACTGTAAGATAGGGTCAATGCATGTAGTCCGAGTCACCAATTGATTTACTATTTAGTCGTCTTATGCCTATTAAGCAGTTTTATGACTTGGGGGTAGAAGCTGTATCAGAGCCTGTTGGTCCAAGAGCTGATGCAGGGACTTTAAGGCTTACAGGGTTAGTGTTGACCCAAGTGTTTTTTTCTACAGAAAACCACAAAATTGTAAGGAATTCCAGTAAAAAAACTGATCTTTCTGGTTTATACCCATTTTTTAAGTGAAAGATGGACAATTTATGTCCATTAGGGCAGCTAGGCAAGTTGAGCCTGCTCTGTTGTTGTCCCATTAGGCAGGGAACTTTTAACAGAAAACAACCGAACTGCAAAGAATTCCAGGGGCGTCACAAAATACATGTTTTTAAGCTGCTACACTGGAAGTGTAACTTTTAGTCAGGGCGAGCAGAGACACATTTATCCTATTACTCAGGCCGAGATACACTATTTAGTGGTAACTAACCAGCCTAACCACACCAGCTTCGCCCTCATGTGGGTGATAACAAGCTAGCAAGCATGCTAGGTAGTGCTATACATTGTCAGATTTTTCAGCTTCTTTCCTGTTGTTTAATTAAGAGACCGACAAGTTCTGGCATTTCTGTGTGTAAACCACAATTTTCCCTTTTTCAGGCAAGTTACCAAAATCATCAGTTAACCAAGAAAGACTGCAGGCTTTGCCAATGGGAATGTCCCTTTCAGACCTTATCAATCTCTGTGTAGGGTAAGACAGTGATTCATCAGTTGTAAAACGGTTTTATATGGGCCATAATGAGAACAGAGTTTGTCTAATCAAATGTATGAAATGTATGAAAACAACTAGAAAATGACATTTACAGAAGTAAATGTGGTATGCTTTTGCTAGACTAGAAGTATTTATTGTGAAGTAGTACTTATTGTGAAGTAGTAGTAGAAGTATTGGTAGTGATGGCAGTAGTAGTGGTAGTAATATAGTGTTTTATAGGCTACGTGTTCTTTATAGTGAGATATTTTGGGGTGGTTGAAACTTTAAATAAGATTACAGGGTTTTCTCTTAATGCAACTCCGTGCAGTCAACGGCAATATGGCCCCATCTATTTTAGCTATAATTCCAGGAGCCACTTGTGGATTTGAGAGCTCTAACACGGTTCCACCTCAGACACCGCCAAAACAACTGCTATGCGAATGTTGGCTCAAGAGGATCTGATTGGGGCGGCAGGGTAGCCTAGTGGTTAGAGCCCTAACCGGGTTGCAAGTTCAAATCCCCGAGCTGACAAGTTACAAATCTGTCGTTCTGCCCCTGAACAGGCAGTTAACCCACTGTTCCTAGGCCGTCATTGAAAATAAGAATTTGTTCTTAACTGACTTGCCTAGTTAAATAAAGGTAAAATCAAATAAAAATTGAATAGAGCCCTAAGTCTCTAAGAGCTTTGCACACCTGGATTGGGCAATATTTGCCCATGATTCTTTCAGAAATCTTCAAGCTCTGTCAAAGTGTTGGGGATCATGGCTAGACAGCAATCCTCTCCCAGTGTCTGGTGTAAGCAGACTGAAGCAGATTTTTCTTTGGGATTTTGCCTGTGCTTAGCTCCATCCTGTATCTTTTTATCCCGAAAAACTCCCCAGTCTTTGCCAAGGTCAAGGATTCACATATCATGATGCAAATCAAAGAGAGGAACCAGGCTATGAGGGTGGCCAGTCCTCTTCTGGCTGTGCCGGGTGGAGATTATAACAGAACATGGCCAAGATGTTCAAATATTCATTAATGACCAGCATGGTCAAATAATAATAATCAAAGGCAGAACAGTTGAAACTAGAGCAGCAGCACAGCCAGGTGGACTCGGGACAGCAAGGAGTCATCATGCCAGGTAGTCCTGAGGCATGGTCCTAGGGCTCAGGTCCTCCGAGAGAGAGAAAGAAAGAGAGAAAGAGAGAATTAGAGAGAGCATACTTAAATTCACACAGGACACCAGAGAAGACAGGAGAAGTACTCCAGATATAACAAATGGACCCTAGCCCACCGACACATAAACTACTGCAGCATAAATACTGGAGGCTGAGACAGGAGGGGTCAGGAGACACTGTGGCCCCATCTGACGATACCCCGGACAGGGCCAAACAGGAAGGATATAACCCCACCCACTTTGCCAAAGCACAGCCCCACACCACTAGAGGGATATCTTCAACCACCAACTTACCATCCTGAGACAAGGCCGAGTATAGCCCAGAAAGATTTCCGCCACGGCACAACCCAAGGGGGGCGCCAACCCATACAGGAAGATCACATCAGTGACTCAACACACTCAAGTGACGCACCCCTCCTAGGGACGGCATGAAAGAGCACCCGTATGCCAGTGACTCAGCTCCTGTAATAGGGTTAGAGGCAGAGAATCCCAGTGGAAAGAAGGGAACCGGCCACACAGAGACAGTAAGGGCGGTTCGTTGCTCCAGAGCCTTTCCGTTCACCTTCACACTCCTGGGCCAGACTACACTCAATCATATGACCCACTGAAGAGATGAGTCTTCAGTAAAGACTTAAAGGTTGAGACCAAGTTTGCGTCTCTCACATGGGTAGGCAGACCATTCCATAAGAATTGAGCTCGAAAGGAGAAAGCCCTGCCTCCAGCTGTTTGCTTAGAAATTCTAGGGACAATTAGGAGGCCTGTGTCTTGTGACCGTAGCGTACGTGTAGGTATGTACGGCAGGACCAAATCAGAGAGATAGTTAGGAGCAAGCCCATGTAATGCTTTGTAGGTTAGCAGTAAAACCTTGAAATCAGCCCTTGCCTTGACAGGAAGCCAGTGTAGGGAGACTAGCACTGGAGTAATATTATCACATTTTTTGGTTCAAGTCAGGAATCTAGCAGCTGTATTTAGCACTAAATGAAGTTTATTTAGTGCTTTATCCGGGTAGCCGGAAAGTAGAGCATTGCAGTAGTCTAACCTAGAAGTAACAAAAGCATGGATTAATTTTTCTGCATCATTTTTGGAAAGAAAGTTTCTGATTTTTGCAATGTTACGTAGATGGAAAAAAAGCTGTCCTTGAAACAGTCTTGATATGTTCATCAACAAAAGAGAAATCAGGATCCAGAGTAACACTGAGGTCCTTCACAGTTTTATTTGAGACGACTGTACAACCATTGAGATTAATTGTCAGATTCAACAGAAGATCCCTTAATTTCTTGGGACCTAGAACAAGCATCTCTGTTTTGTCCGAGTTTAAAAGTAGAAAGTTTGCAGCCATCCACTTCCTTATGTCTGAAACACAGGCTTCTAGCGAGGGCAATTTCGGGGCTTCACCATGTTTCAATGAAATGTACAGCTGTGTGTCATCCGCATAGCAGTGTAATATTATGTTTTCGAATTACATCTCCAAGAGGTAAAATATATAGTGAAAACAATAGTGGTCCTAAAAGGAACCTGGAGGAACATCAACATTTACAGTTGATTTGTCAGAGGAAACACCATTCACAGAGACAAACTGATATCTTTCCGACAGATAAGATCTAAACCAGGCCAGAACTTGTCCGTGTAGACCAATTTGGGTTTCCAATCCCTCCAAAAGAATGTGGTGATCGATGATATCAAAAGCAGCACCGAGGTCTAGGAGCACAAGGACAGATGCAAAGCCCCGGTTTGATGCCATTACATTTACCACCTTCACAAGTGCAGTCTCAGTGCTATGATGGGGTCTAAAACCAGACTGAAGCATGTTGTGTACATTGTTTGTCTTCAGGAAGGCAGTGAGTTGCTGAGCAACAGCCTTTTCTAAACATTTTGAGAGGAATGAAAGATTCGATATAGGCTGATGGTTTTTTATATTTTCTGGGTCAAGGTTTGGCTTTTTCAAGAAAGGCTTTATTACTGCCACTTTTAGTGAGTTTGGTACACATCCTGTGTATAGAGAGCCGTTTATTATGTTCAACATAGGAGGGCCAAGCACAGGAAGCAGCTCTTTCAGTAGTTTAGTTGAAATAGGGTCTAGTATGCAGCTTGAAGGTTTAGAGGCCATGATTATTTTCATCATTGTGTCAAGGGATATTGTTACTGTAATTTAATTATGCCAATGTGCTTTCATCAATTGAAAACCCTTCATCTATTTTATGAGAATTTATAAGATTCTTGTTTGCATAAAATAGACGCAGACCAGTCTTTCAATAATAACAGAATTTATTCTCGGAGCGTGCTGCCACTTAACCACGAGCAGCAGTTTATATACAGATCATGACGTCATTTCATTGCTTTAAACGGTATGAGTTCCTCTTTGGTCAAACTACTCTCTGACCTCTCTGAGACTTTACTCACTTTTTCGGGCAAGTGACCATAATCTTTGAGCAACCAATAGATCCTGCTGACTTGGCCGATGGGAAAGTGTCTTTTAGACCTGAAATTAAATCTCTGGACAGGATATGACATCGTGATTAATCACATAGTTTTAAACTCCTGGAAAAACTCCTGGCCCTATAGGGAGGATGAAAACTCTGTCAAACTGCAGCAACCTTCAAATCAAAGTTTGTTTGGTTGTGTACATCGATGTGCAGCGAAATGCTTGTGTTTTCTAGCTCCAAAAGTGAAGTAATATCTATAAATTAAAAAACAACAAAAAAAACAATAATCTAAAAAGTAAAACAATGAATAATTATCGGAACGAGCAATATCAGAGTCTGAAATATAGACAGTCTGGACAGTAAATGCATAGAAAAGGTGTGGAGAGCAGTAGTTATAGTAAAACCTTGTACTTGTTCATATGAATTACATTTTAAAAGGGGGTTTCGTTACACAGACAACCGTGATTAGACAATAGAACTAACAGGACTGAGCTTGCTTTAGGCAGGGTTGCATCATGTAGGCCCATGGATGGAAACAGCCAATGCCCCAAATCCTTCAATTCCATCCCTGTGTAGGCCTATATACATTTGTAATTAAGTGACAGGTCCATTAACACAGTCTAGCCTATGTCATCACTATTTGGATTAAAGAAGTTGATCACATTCACATTTTCTCATAAGACAAATACATTGTCTTAGGCTATAAATACATAACTTTCTCACTTTGTTTCCTTCTGGCCAGATGCTTCTACACCTGCATTCCTTGCTGTTTGGGTTTTCAGGTTGGGTTTCTGTACAGCACTTTGTGACATCAGCTGATGTAAGAAGGGCTTTATAAATACATTTCATTGATTGATGGGACAGAGCGTATAGAGGCCTACAGTTGATCAGACTGATACAGCATGTCAGATCACTAACGTTGAGGTGTAGGCTGCTACAACATTGTTACCTCCACTTTGTTTCCCCTGGCCAGATGGGACAGGGCGTATAGAGGCCTACAGTTGATCAGACTGATACTGCAGGTCAGATCACTAATGTTTAGGTGTAGGCTGCTACAACATTGTTACCTCCACTTTGTTTTCCCCTGGCCAGATGGGACAGGGTGTATAGAGGCCTACAGTTGATCAGACTGATACTGCAGGTCAGATCACTAATGTTTAGGTGTAGGCTGCTACAACATTGTTACCACCACTTTGTTTCCCCTGGCCAGATGGGACAGGGTCCATAGAGGCCTACAGTTGATCAGACTGATACTGCAGGTCAGATCACTAATGTTTAGGTGTAGGCTGCTACAACATTGTTACCACCACTTTGTTTTCCCCTGGCCAGATGGGACAGGGTCCATAGAGGCCTACAGTTGATCAGACTGATACTGCAGGTCAGATCACTAATGTTTAGGTGTAGGCTGCTACAATATTTCTCTAAAGAGTTTTTGCTTGTGTCTTTCGGGAGTGAGTTATTTTCTGTTTGCTAAAATAATACCTTATGAAAGTGGAATGCTCACTCTGCTTTCTATAGACTTGTGCCATGCCTGACCTGCGATTTCTGGGAATCTGATTGGACACAGAGGTGGCAGTGGCCATTTTTGTCTCCTGATGGTAACCAGGTAACATTTTGTAACCTAGTTGTAGCAGGGGCCTTAACTCCTTAATCTTGTGAAAATTGGCCTGTATGGATTGAGAAACATTTTTATTTTGCCAACAGAAGCACTATTAAAAGGATATGCAAGACATGGTAGCAATTGGAAAGGAACACCAAAGGTGAGGACAAAACAGTTCACCTGACACAAGACTGAATCCAAACATTACACTGTTGAATTTATGTGCATTTTACATTTACTGCACTATTTACAGCATTTGTCAATAACGAAATCTGAAAATAGTCTGTAAACGTTCAGTAACATGAATAAGAATATTCATTCACATTTTGGATTAGGTGCAAGATAAGAAAGAACGATTACAAGGGTTTGAGTGAGAGGTCCCACTGGTGTCTCCAAGTGGCAACACAACTCTCCAAACTATAGACCGTTCCTAAATCATTTCAATGCTCTATTATGACTCAAGAAAAGAGCCTTAAACTATAAGGTGCTTTTTTGAGCGCTCCTAGCTTACCATTGAGGAACTGAATCGAACACATTTGTAGTTTCCAATCCAAAAACATTCCATTATAAATCGCAATCTGGGTTAGGTGGGTGGGCATCATTTGAAAGGTATTCTATTGCCAACAAGGCATTGTTAGCCCAGCTAGCACATAACATTCTGAGAACCATTTCTTTCTTAGAGCTATAAATATTAAAATATTGATAATTTATTTGACAGACATGCATGCAGATAGAAAGATGTATCTGACGTTGTCTGGACAAAAATAGTACGGCATGTCATACTATTTCTGGCCAGACAGCATCAGATACATGGGTCACATATAGTAAGACAGAGTGGCGCTGTTTTGGTCGCACAGATGTTTTCTCTGGTATGATATTTTCAGCAGAGATTAAGAGTCAAAGCGAGAGGACACACTCTCACAAAAAGATCTGTGCAGAATGAGCCCAATGCGTTTCTATGGGCATTAAAAGCAGAACTAAGCTTGTCGCCTGCCTTCCTGCCTTTGGAACGACTCACATTGTTAGGGCGGAGACATGAGCATCTCGTCATTATAACAGATATCTAGTTTCAGTACAGTTGCGAATTGGAAAGGAACGTTGGTGGGTGCACAGTGCACTGTTCGGATGCTGGGTTCCCCTAAATTAAATGTATTTTTTGGCAAAATTATATAATTACTCCTGTCTAAATAAAATAATTGAAAATACTTCACCAGAGACCATGACTTAACGATAGAGTATCATTTAGCTTCTTTAAAAAAGCTCTGTATTGTTTCAAATTACAAGTGTGTAGGCCAGGCCTATTTTATTGGGAAGCCCGAAATTGTGTTAGCACGCGTGGCAATATAAATACTTGATTATTGAGTTGTGGCTGTCAGTGAAAAGCAACTAAAATATGTGTGAAGATAACGTGTTTTGACTATAATTTAAAATATTGAGATGGAGAAGGGGAGGGTTGTGGCGGGGAGGAGTGTGTGGCGAGGATATGGCGCGTTTCAGTCCAGAATGCATGCACTCAGCTCCCTCGAATGTGCTCAGCTCTCCCAACAATTCTTTCACATTCATTGTTTCATTGTGTAAATTGTTTGCTCTTTGTTAATTTGGATAAATTCCCATTACATATGTACCAGTAGGCCTAGTAATTGTGCTGTTAATACCCATCGTTTGGTTACATAGATTTCTGTTAATGCAGGTATTAATTACATTCATTTACCGTTCTCACTTTCCGAGTGGAAACAGAGTTCAACCTGCTACACTTTATTTCATAACCATCATTTACGAGTTTTGTCATTTTCCCATTTACCTTTGTTTGTAGTGCCCGATGTGCGCAATGAGCATGTGTCTGGTTTCTCTCTCCTGATAATGTCGAGTGAGCGCGCACCTGAGCGTGCATAAAGCCAGCCGAACTGACCTGCTGTGGGCAAATGTAGGAAAGTGCCCATTAGAGGATATCGGATTTCTGGTTGTCTTTTAACTCATCACGTCCACCACTAATAAGCTGAGCTTCTCAGTATTTGTTTCTTCACCTCACACAGTAGACCTGAGTCAATGAAGTCTGTTTTTTTAAACATCCATTACAAATAAGAATTGTTCCTCACAGTGTTTGAAAAATCTTTCCAACACCCGATAATCACCAAGCCTCGATGTGAAAATATCATGATCTGATGATCCAGCCATGGATGATCCTATATATCCAGTGGAAACGAAATTTTAAAAAAGCTGTCTGATACTTTGAAGGCCCAGAATAAACCTACTCTAGTTGATACAATGTTGCAAGTTCACTAGCAACAGCTTCAGCCCAAACCCAGTTGATTGATTTGGTAGCCTACAATGTTGCACTTCACCAGCGATGGCTCAAGTCAAGACAGATAGAAAGGGGGGCAGAGAAGATAGATTCATGTGATTGAAAGAACCTGCATTTTCATCAGGATATTTTCTTCTGTTTTTATTTGTTGGGTTTAGGACTATGTATGTTACTTAGTTGAAGTAGTAATAGTAGGATAAGTTGTAAGCTTCCCCAAAATTGAAACTCACGAGCGGCCTATGGTCTTTACTCTTACACCCATTAAAAATGCGTGCCTGCATATAGAAATCAAATGCCCTTCCAACTGATTCCTTCTAGCGCTGGCCCTGCCACAACTTTATGGGAATGGTGCAGGATACCCAGCAAGCACATAACGTTCTGAGAACCATATGTTTCTTAGGTGGGAATTTCAGTACTTCCGCATAATGTTTCCTTCGGGTTTGCTCATGGTTCTATGTAAAGTAATGTTCTCAAATTTTCCAGGGAACATTAAGAAACAACGTTCTCCTGTGGGAATTGCAGTACTTCAACATAACATTTTCTACAGGTTTCCTTGTGGTTCTTTATAAAGTCATGTTCTCAGCACATTAAGAAAACGTTCTATAAAAACCACAAGAAAACATTGGTAATGCTCAAAGAACGTTCTAAAAGTGTTATTTAAAAACATAAACATTCTGTTCTCAACGCCAACAAAACTTAATCTATCCTGTGTGTGTTGAGGTGTGTTTCCCGTACCACACCTGATCTTAATGAGTGCTTTTTTCCTTTGAAATGGGGTCTGTTTGAATGGACTAAAATGAACAGCTACGTATGAGTTAAAGATACATGGCATGCTAGCTCCATCCTGGTGGTGCAGTGGACAGCTGGAGCGGAGTTAGAGCGTTCTTAAATCTGATTGAAGCGCAGAGCAAGTTGCCCAAAGGCTGGAGCATCGGCCTTCTCGACCGCCTCCAATATTGCTCCATTACCACTCCAGTAACGCTCACTTCACCAGCTCAGGGCCCGGACCAGCATGCATCTGTAGGCTACTTGTGTGCTGCTTTAGCCCCTTGCTTTAGCTACTGTTGTGGAGTTAAATAAATATTAAATATTTTAAACACTAAATATTTTCATAAAGAAACTGATAAACACACAGGTGTGAAATCAAGGTGACTTAAAAAGATGAGGACCAAGAGAAAGAGAGGGAGTGTGGTGATGTATTGTCCACAACTAAAGAAGTGAAGGAGTGTGGTGATGTAGTGTCCACAACTAAAGAAGAGAGGGAGTGTGGTGATGTAGTGTCCACAACTAAAGAAGAGAGGGAGTGTGGTGATGTATTGTCCACAACTAAAGAAGTGAAGGAGTGTGGTGATGTAGTGTCCACAACTAAAGAGGGAGTGTGGTGATGTAGTGTCCACAACTAAAGAAGTGAAGGAGTGTGGTGATGTAGTGTCCACAACTAAAGAAGAGAGGGAGTGTGGTGATGTCGTGTCCACAACTAAAGAAGAGAGGGAGTGTGGTGATGTAGTGTCCACAACTAAAGAAGAGAGGGAGTGTGGTGATGTAGTGTCCACAACTAAAGAAGAGAGGGAGTGTGGTGATGTAGTGTCCACAACTAAAGAAGAGAGGGAGTGCAGTGATGTAGTGTCCACAACTAAAGAAGAGAGGGAGTGTGGTGATGTAGTGTCCACTACTAAAGAAGAGGGAGTGTGGTGATGTAGTGTCCACAACTAAAGAAGAGAGGGAGTGTGGTGATGTAGTGTCCACAACTAAAGAAGAGAGGGAGTGTGGTGATGTAGTGTCCACAACTAAAGAAGAGAGGGAGTGCGGTGATGTAGTGTCCACAACTAAAGAAGAGAGGGAGTGCGGTGATGTAGTGTCCACAACTAAAGAAGAGAGGGAGTGTGGTGATGTAGTGTCCACAACTAAAGAAGAGAGGGAGTGTGGTGATGTAGTGTCCACAACTAAAGAAGAGAGGGAGTGTGGTGATGTAGTGTCCACAACTAAAGAAGAGAGGGAGTGTGGTGATGTAGAGTCCACAACTAAAGAAGAGAGGGAGTGTGGTGATGTAGTGTCCACAACTAAAGAAGAGAGGGAGTGTGGTGATGTAGAGTCCACAACTAAAGAAGAGAGGGAGTGTGGTGATGTAGTGTCCACAACTAAAGAAGTGAAGGAGTGTGGTGATGTAGTGTCCACAACTAAAGAAGAGAGGGAGTGTGGTGATGTAGTGTCCACAACTAAAGAAGAGAGGGAGTGTGGTGATGTAGAGTCCACAACTAAAGAAGAGAGGGAGTGCGGTGATGTAGTGTCCACAACTAAAGAAGAGAGGGAGTGTGGTGATGTAGAGTCCACAACTAAAGAAGAGAGGGAGTGCGGTGATGTAGAGTCCACAACTAAAGAAGAGAGGGAGTGCGGTGATGTCGTGTCCACAACTAAAGAAGAGAGGGAGTGTGGTGATGTAGTGTCCACAACTAAAGAAGAGAGGGAGTGTGGTGATGTAGTGTCCACAACTAAAGAAGAGAGGGAGTGTGGTGATGTAGTGTCCACAACTAAAGAAGAGAGGGAGTGTGGTGATGTAGTGTCCACAACTAAAGAAGAGAGGGAGTGTGGTGATGTAGTGTCCACAACTAAAGAAGAGAGGGAGTGTGGTGATGTCGTGTCCACAACTAAAGAAGAGAGGGAGTGTGGTGATGTAGTGTCCACAACTAAAGAAGAGAGGGAGTGTGGTGATGTAGTGTCCACAACTAAAGAAGAGAGGGAGTGTGGTGATGTAGTGTCCACAACTAAAGAAGAGAGGGAGTGTGGTGATGTAGTGTCCACAACTAAAGAAGAGAGGGAGTGTGGTGATGTCGTGTCCACAACTAAAGAAGAGAGGGAGTGTGGTGATGTAGAGTCCACAACTAAAGAAGAGAGGGAGTGTGGTGATGTAGTGTCCACAACTAAAGAAGAGAGGGAGTGTGGTGATGTCGTGTCCACAACTAAAGAAGAGAGGGAGTGTGGTGATGTAGTGTCCACAACTAAAGAAGAGAGGGAGTGTGGTGATGTAGTGTCCACAACTAAAGAAGAGAGGGAGTGTGGTGATGTCGTGTCCACAACTAAAGAAGAGAGGGAGTGTGGTGATGTAGTGTCCACAACTAAAGAAGAGAGGGAGTGTGGTGATGTCGTGTCCACAACTAAAGAAGAGAGGGAGTGTGGTGATGTAGAGTCCACAACTAAAGAAGAGAGGGAGTGTGGTGATGTAGTGTCCACAACTAAAGAAAGAGAGGGAGTGTGGTGATGTCGTGTCCACAACTAAAGAAGAGAGGGAGTGTGGTGATGTAGTGTCCACAACTAAAGAAGAGAGGGAGTGTGGTGATGTAGTGTCCACAACTAAAGAAGAGAGGGAGTGTGGTGATGTAGTGTCCACAACTAAAGAAGAGAGGGAGTGTGGTGATGTAGTGTCCACAACTAAAGAAGAGAGGGAGTGTGGTGATGTAGTGTCCACAACTAAAGAAGAGAGGGAGTGTGGTGATGTAGTGTCCACAACTAAAGGAGAGAGGGAGTGTGGTGATGTAGAGTCCACAACTAAAGAAGAGAGGGAGTGTGGTGATGTCGTGTCCACAACTAAAGAAGAGAGGGAGTGTGGTGATGTAGAGTCCACAACTAAAGAAGAGAGGGAGTGTGGTGATGTAGTGTCCACAACTAAAGAAGAGAGGGAGTGTGGTGATGTAGTGTCCACAACTAAAGAAGAGAGGGAGTGTGGTGATGTAGTGTCCACAACTAAAGAAGAGAGGGAGTGTGGTGATGTAGTGTCCACAACTAAAGAAGAGAGGGAGTGTGGTGATGTAGTGTCCACAACTAAAGAAGAGAGGGAGTGTGGTGATGTAGTGTCCACAACTAAAGAAGAGAGGGAGTGTGGTGATGTAGTGGTGATGTAGTGTCCACAACTAAAGAATAGAGGGAGTGTGGTAATGTGTTGTCCACTACTAAAGAAGAGAGGGAGGGTGGTGATATAGTGTCCACAACTAAAGAAGAGAGGGAGTGTGGTGATGTAGTGTCCACTACTAAAGAAGAGAGGGAGTGTGGTGATGTAGTGTCCACTACTAAAGAAGAGAGGGAGGGTGGTGATATAGTGTCCACAACTAAAGAAGAGAGGGAGTGTGGTGATGTCGTGTCCACAACTAAAGGAGAGAGAGTGCAGTGATGTAATGTCCACAACTAAAGGAGAGAGAGAGTGCAGTGATGTAGTGTCCACAACTAAAGAATCATTGTGAAATCTGAAAAGACATCCTGAAAGCATGATGGTGTACTATGTGCACATTCTAACAGAAAGGAATGTGGTGGGTAGCTAGCTAAGTGTGTAATTATAGCAAAAATATTTATAAACTAAAAATAAGATCTCTTAAAAGTTTAATTCATTTTTGTTCTATTATCTTTACTATAGGCTATAACTGATTTTGGCCCAATAGACCTGACATGTTACCTCTTTCAATGAGCTTTCCATTTTGATAGGGTTATTTTACCATAAAATCTTTAGGCCAACTTATAAAATAAAAATGTAAAAAATCTGCATCCCTGCCCAGCCTGGCAAGAGTGGCCCAAAAGGTGTTTAGCATCCTCATTGGCTCTGCAATGTCTGAGAGGGTATTCTCCTGTTGGCCTGCTCTACCGGCACCATCACATGAGCCTGAAGCCACAGACTCTGGCCAAACTCGTGTTTCTAAAAGTTAAGTTGTTTAATACTACATGTGGCCTATTTGAAATGATGAACGCTTCTTACAGTCACCTTTTCATGTTGTTTACTAGAAAACTTTTCATTCAAATCATATGGTTTGGTTTTGATACGTCAAAACCAAATGGTAGGTCCAGGTAGTCAATAAAAATAGATGTGTTTTTGTGATTTTAATGAATGGAGCAAATTTAGAATTGCAGTTTTTTTTCTGTGAGGAGTGTTTTTTGGCACTCAATTCCACTCACATGCTCTGATAGAGAACAGAAGATGCCACATTGAAAAATAAATGTGTTTGTATGATTAATGCCTAAGCAAATTCATTTCCATGTGTCCTTTCTGTGTTTGGTTCAACAGTTAACCCAAACTAAGCTAGCAGTGATTTTAAAAATCGTATGGAAACATGTTCTCAGAATGTTCATTATTACCTTTGAATCACCTAAAATTTGCGTTCTCAGAACTTTAATAAAACCTTCCATGGCAAATGTTCTCAGAACCTCCCTGCAACCTAAACAAATCTAATTCCCAGAACAGGTGAAATGTTCACTACCATTCTCAGACCGTAAAAAAAAGATAACGGTCAGGAAAGTATGGTTTCGTTTCCAGAACCAATGGGAAACCAAAACCTTACATTCCCACAACTTCCAAGGAACCAAATGTCCAAGCTGGGAGGCTTTCAAATGGCACTTCAGACAAACAGATTGCAATTTTGGTGCACGCAGAATGGAGTCTTGAGTACATTCAAGTACGTGTTCCATGGCAAATCTTCTGTTCAGGACAACCCAGGGCATAATGCATGTCACCCTAGTAACTGTGGATTAAACATTGAGCTCATGAACATTGACACTGTAAATGACATGAGTTTTCAAATATGGAAATGTGAAGTGCACATTCGGATTCAAGGTATGTGGTTTGCTTGTATGACATCAAAGCGGTATTTATTATGATCCTCAAGGTCTCATCTTTCAGAACACATTGACTCCTCTCGATTTAAAGCATTTCCCTCACTCATACAATAACAAATGTACAAAAGTAGCCCAATAGCGGGGTATGGGGCATCTTCTTGTTGTGCACGGTGCTCAGGAGCATGCTAGTTTTCTGTTCTTCCTGATAATGAATTGCACCCACCTGGTGTCCCTGGTCAAAACCAGTCCCTGATTAAAGGGGAACAATTAAAAATGCAGTGGCGCTAGATTCACGTCGAGGTCCAGAGTTGAGTTTGAGGGGCTAAGGGCAAGTGAACTGAACTGAGCAGTAGGGCAAGTTGAGCCTGCTTTAAAGTTGCCCCAGGTGTTTAAGAAAAGGAATTCAAACAGGCATATCCTAAAATGGATATTTCTGGTTCATCACCATTGTTTAGGCGAAAGACAGATAATTTATGGCAACCGGGCAAATTGAGCCTGCTCTGAGGTTGTCCCTTTAAGATGGGCATTTGTTTCCAATGGAGTTGCTATGGTTCTGGATTAATAGAATTCTCAGCCTACCACTGGCTTGGTTCTGACTGTGGGAGGAGCTCAGAGCCTGCAATAAAAAGGGCTGATTACATCAAATGAAAACAGAGTTCTACGTGTTAGTCTGTCTGGGAACATCTTTGCATGTTCTAGTGTAGTTTACAATACAACTGTTCTTTAGCTCCTGGAGGAAACATTTTATTTTACGCTATAGATATATTTTCCAAAATGACTGTGTCTGTAAGCAGTTGTTTCATCACTCTGGTCGTTTTGTTCCTTTGGCAGATCGAAGACATTGCAGAAGCTTGCAGATGCGCTCCTGTGCATCTTCAACAGGCTTTTGCAACGCAGACGTCGGTAAGGACATTTTGGCAATATTTCTGACTTCTCAGGTTCTCAACTCCGGTCCTAGAGTTACTCAAAAGGTACAATTTTATTGTAGCCCTGGACAATAACACACGATTCAACAATCATCAGGCCCTCAATGAGTTGAATCAAGTGTTTTTGTCTGGGCATATAACAAAGTTCTGTTTGGTTTACTCGAAGGCTGGAGTTGGCGAACATTGGGCTACTACACTATCAATGCGCAACATGCAAACGATTTAAAGATTCTGTGGTTATAATAATTACCATGACATGAACATGATCATTGTATTTACATAAGTAGGCAACAGTAAGATGGGCTACAGACAGGGCTCTCAACCCTCTTCCTGGAGAGCTGCCATCCTGTAGGTTTTTGATCCCACCTAATTTGCACACCTGATTCTAGTAATTAGCTGGTTGATGAACTGAATCAGGTTTGTTACAACTGGGTTTGGATTGAGAACCTGCAGGAGGGTAGCTCTCCAGGAACAGGGTTTGAGAGCCCTGGCTGAGACTCCTGCTACACCAAGTGTTATATTTGCCTCTAGGCCTACACATTATGCCTACAGTTGAATGCTAAATTATATACACCAAACAAGTTAATACTCTTTCTACATTTAACCCAAGGCACTCAGTTGTAGTGTAGACTTATTTATATCGACTAGTGGTAGGCTACAGATGCCGTGACTTAATTTGAGCCAGTTTCACACCAGGAACATAGTCCTGCAGCAATGTGTATTGTTATGTGGAGTAATACATATTTTTCATTTGTGCAAATCAAGTCTGGCATTTAAGTGAAATGAATTTTAGGTGGCTTTTTAAACCTTGAATACACAAGTTTGCAGTTCATGCAATGGGATGATTAAATTAAGATTTGGCCACTGTATATCACTTACCTTGGACAGTTAATTGCTTTCATGTGCTCCTTAAAAGGAATGTTTTCAACCTGAATTGTACTTGAATTAAGGGCACACATATTTCTCTGCACAGCTGTGGTGCCATCTTGAGGTCTGAAACATCTGCCAAATGTGGCTTTTGTAGTGTAACGTCCCTTAACTGGTACAGCTGTTAGTAAAAACCTTTTCTACTATAGTTTCATTAGATCAGGATGTCTGCAAAACAAACTGTAATTCCAGTGATAAAAGCAACACGTGCATCTGGTGTACTGGTCCTAATGATAGACAGCTGTGGAATAGAGGGAACTTAACCTTACAGGAGTAGTTCATCTGTTTGGCAAGGATGAATCGTTTGAATATCTTGAATCAGACTATCTTAATATCTAAAGTTGCACCTTTAGGGCCCAGACAGGTGGGTGGAGGAGCTTTTCATGTCTTGCCTGTGGTCTCTTCCTGACCAGCACCTGCACCTGAAATCTGACCAGGTTAGATTTAGCAATATCTTTTGATCTGCAAACATCCGGATGGGGAATCTAGGACCTGGAGGGAAAGACTTGTCCTGAGCCCAAACAGGGTGAACTCAGTCAACATTAAACTGTAATATTTAGATGTTTGACAGATGTTCTGTTGTCTTAGATCTCATAACGCCCTTAAACCATCAGTGTTATCCACGCCATCTTCACTTCATCCTCCTCAACTGACCATTGAAAGGAAAATAGGGTATCTCTTAAACAGGTTGGTTCTTCCAGTGATCAGGGCAAAGTTGGTTGTTATCAGTCTGGTTAACCAAGTATGACATCCAACAGCTCAGGCATGACTAGCCTTTTCTGAACTGGTTGTTCATCTTGTACAACTGACACATTGAAGCCCCTTTTTGAAAATTGACAGATGGCCCCAGGCTGCTTTCTAACCTTCAGTGTTTGCAGGGGCTGTAGTAAACTGGCTTACTGGGGCTTCCACCATATAAAAAGGAGCTTCAGTAGAAATGCCTCTTGCTGGGCACATTATTCAGTTGCTGTTCCTACCAGTCCTAGACTATGGTGACATCATGCACTGCACTTTATTACTGGTGATGGGGGTTTGGTACTCATCCCTGCATTCTCTACCAGGAAGGTGGCTGGCTCTTTGTTACTTTAGTTGATAAATTGCCAGATGTTCTTTTATAAAGCACTTTTACTAACTCTCACTGTACCTAACATTGGGGGCTGACCTTTGGCAAGACATTATAGTTAGTCCTCAGATCAGGGATGTTTAACTCTGGATATTCCATTGGGCTCTCCTGAGTTGGATGTCTCAGCCTGAAATATTTTTGCTGCATCTTAAATGTCCTAAATGTGACTTGGGGCCTGGGGTCAGTTTGTTATATTTGGTACTTTTCTCCTTACATTTTGTGTTTCCTATTCGGTGTCATCTGTGAAAAAAAATACCTTGGTCTCTTCTGACACTTCCTGATAAAAATGAAGAGGATTAAGCAATATTTTTTGATCTGCAAACCCATGGGGTACCTGACATGAATGACTTAGTGCCTGAGAGCTGTCCCCAGTCCACCTGGTTAAACTGCTGTTTTAGATGTTTGACAGATCCTTCGTTCTCTCCTTGTGATTGGCTAGATGTTCAAAGGTCCTGACCGGGTTATCCACGCCATCTTCACTTCATCCTCAGCCTCGTGTGGTGTGACCCTGAAATCCCCAGTCCACCTTCCAGGTGTGTTCCAGTTTCAACTTCATTGTTATCACTGGTTAACCTGCTCAACCAGTTGCAGCATCTGCCTATTCTGAACTATTGATCATCTTGTACCATGCTGGAAAAATTTATGAACATTTAAACATCTTGGCATGTTCTGTTAAATAATTCTCCACCCGGCCACCCCAGAAGAGGACTGGCCACCCCACATAGCCTGGTTCCTCCCTAGGTTTCTTCCCAGGTTTTGGCCGGATGTGATACAGGGAGTTTTTCCAGCCACACTTTATAATACCTATTGTTGCTTTTGGGGTTTTAGGCTGGGTTTCTGTACAGCACTTTGAGATATCAGCTGATGTACGAAGGGCTATATAAATAAATTTGATTTGATCAATATGTCTTCCTGCTCCAGGGTAAAGTTACCCCCAGGGACAGATCTAGGATCTGTTTCACCCTCCCCCAATTCTAATCTAAACCATTTGTGGGGGAAAGAAGGGTAAACTTATCCAATATCAGCATCTGGGGGTTAACTTTTACCCCACAGGTTGTTGACTCACTGTCTTCTGTCTTCAGGCAGCCTAAATACTGATGGCAGTATGGGTATAGGCATGTGTAACTTTATTCGGTACTGGGACGACTTGAATGGCACACAAAAGAAGAGCTTGACTCAACGCTACCGAACCGGCTGTGCTTGCAAGGTGTGTGACAGGAATTATAGTCAAATTACTTTACACCACTTGTTCAATTTTTACTTTGTCACATTGGCTAAACACAAGAGCTATAGTATTGGGGTAATGATCAGTTGGTGATCTGGGTCTTTCTCTCTCCCTGCTCTGAGCTACAGATCATCCGCTGCTCTTCCCTCCCCTGTCCCGTCAGCGCCCCAGATGAGTGCCTTTGGACAGACTGGTTGTTGAACCATGGCCAAAGCGGACCCCAGGCCAAGTACTCTGCCTGTCTCATGAGTTTTGATGGGTCCTGTTACTGGTACAGGGGGATGGATCCATCCAAGAAGTAGTTCCTGGATATTGACTACTCCATAATCCCTCTACAGGCCTTCCACTCACTGCTCAGTGGCTAAATATGCCTGAAATTTAAAAGCTGGTCACTTGTGCAATAAAAATAAACTACTCCTCAAATATAGTGCTCCAAGTATTAATTTATTGTGTCATCAGTTTAAGCTGGAACCAAAGGTGTTATTGAAACTCAAAAGTGTGATGTCTGTGTTTCTGACTAGAACATTTTTCCTGAAATACCATCCTAAAGCCTGGGTCGTGTTCAGCTGGACACAATATTGTAGAATAAATGTTTTACATGGTCTTCCTTGACAAAGAAATGCAGGTGTGGTTCCCTTCTGCATGTTGAATCATTTTTTTCAGAACCTTGATTCTTAAGTTGTCACTAGGTTTGTTCTTAAATTTTTCAGTATTTTCTCGGACTCACTACCCACTGGGCAATGTATTCAACACTTGTTGCATCAAAGTGAAACTCATTTTGGATTTGAGTATTTCAATCCTTTATTTGATATCTAGACATTGAACTGACATCACTGAGTGGGTAGACTATGGATAACCATTCAGAATATTTTTGTAATGTATTTAACTAGGTGCACCAGTAAGAACACATACTTAATTGCAATGACTGCGTAACCTGGACAACGCTGGGCCATCAAACCGGGGTCTGTAGTGACGCCTCTAGCACAGATGTAGTGCCTTTAGACCGCTGTGCCACCCGGGAGCCCCCAATGCATGCATATTCACCTCCTTTTCAGCACCAATTGGGAATATGCAGATACTCAATTGTATATTTAAAATTTCTAATAGGAAACTGGTTTAGACTATTGGTGAAATAAAAATACTGTTCCGGATTGACTGACCATGTCTAAAAGTAATGGACTATCGTTTCTCTTATTTGAGCTGTTCTTGCAATAATATGGACTCTTACCAAATAAATGTTCTGTATACCACCCCTACCTTGTCACAACTGATTGGCTCAAATGCATTGAAACATTCCACAAATGAATTTAAGGCACACCTGTTAATTGAAATATATCATGAAGCTGGTTGAGAGAATGCAAAGCTGTCAAGGCAAAGGGTGGCTACTTTGAAGAATCTCAAAATATATTTAATGCTTTTTTTTTTGGGTTACATGATTACATATTTGCTATTTCATAGTGTCTTCTCAAATATTCTACAATGGAGAAAATAGTAAAAATAAAGAAACCCTGGAATTAGTAAGTGTCAACTTTTGACTGGTACTGTACATCTGTCCAATTGAAAGATAACATATAGCTGGCTAAGTCAAAATTGTCCAAACCGAAACTCTCACAACTGCAACAATTGACACCATAAAGATAGTAGATATATATATATATATGCTGAGTATACCCAACAATAGGAACACCTTCCTCATTTTTATTTCCACCCCCCTTTTTTGCCCTCAGAACAGCCTAAATTCATGTGGGCATGGACTCTACTAGGCGTCAAAAGCGTTCCACAGGGATGCTGGCCTATGTTTACTCCAATGCTTCCCACAGCTGTGTCAAGTTGGCTGGGTGTCTTGGGTGGTGGACCATTCTTGATGCACACGGGAAACTGTTGAGCATTAAAAACCCAGGAGTGTTGCAGTTCTTGACACAAACCGGTGCGCCTGGCACCCACTACCATACCCAGTGGAGAGTATTGAGATGCATAGACAGCAGGGGGGATTCTAACCCTCCAAGAGCCCAAACATTGAAATGTATTTGGCCAAAACATAGAAATCTATAACGTGCCATACAGTACTGGAATATACTGTACTGTGCTCTACTTTAGTGTACTGTACTTTTGCATACTGCAACTCTGATGCACATGGGAATATCTTTGGTTTGTCTCTGACATTCAGAAGCTGAGCTACGACCTGAAGTCGAAGAATCGAAGAAATTGGATGTTGTTTGGGAAGTATGCCACTTCAACATGGTCAGAACTAGCAAAATCTGAAATATCCAACTTGCTAATTCGTTGAATGCGGCACGTGATTAACTACAACCAGATAGCAAGTCAATGTCAGTTTCCTAGTTCTGACTAGCATGTGAACATGGCATCAATCTTCTACAACGTGTGACTATGTTGCTATCAATTGATCTGTTCACTTTGCCTAATAAAATACAGTATGTATGATTCAAATAAATGACCATAAAACATATTTGGGGAAATCGGGTGGAGAATTTATTTTCCCATATCCATCATCATTATTAAATAGCCTATCTAAAATATGTTAGGAGTCTTGTTAAACTATGTCGAAATGCAGGAAATAAGTTTCAAAACAACATTTTCCTAGGTCCCTCAAATTGAACAAAATCATGCTGGTGTTGTAATTAATATAGGCTATCTCAATATGTGAAAAGGCAGACCCTGGGGAATAAACCCCTGCTCTACTGTACTGTACCCTACTCTACTGTAGCCTACTCTACTGTACTGAACCCTATTCTACTGTACTGTACGGTACTCTACTGTACTCTACACTGCTGTAGCCTACTCTACTGTAGCTTACTCTACTGTACTGAACCCTATTCTACTGTACTGTACGGTACCCTACTGTACTCTACACTGCTGTAGCCTACTCTACTGTAGCTTACTCTACTGTACTGAACCCTATTCTACTGTACTGTACGGTACCCTACTGTACTCTACACTGCTGTAGCCTACTCTACTGTAGCTTACTCTACTCCACTGAACCCTATTCTACTGTACTGTACGGTACCCTACTGTACTCTACACTGCTGTACCCTACTCTACTGTACTGAACCCTATTCTACTGTACCGTACCCTACTGTACTCTACACTGCTGTACTGTACTCTACACTGCTGTACCCTACTCTACTCTACTCTACTCTATTGTACCATACCCAATTGTACTGTACCCTACTCTACTCTGCTGTACTGTATCCTACTCTACTCTGCTGTACCCTACTCTACTCTGCTGTACTCTGCTGTACTGTACCCTGCTCTACTCTGCTGTACTCTACTCTGCTGTATCCTACTCTACTCTGCTGTACTGTACTGTACCCTACTCTACTCTACTCTGCTGTGCTGTGCTGTACTGTACTATACTATACTGTACTGTACTCTACTGTACTCTACTGTACTGTACTGTATCCAACTCTACTCTGTTGTACCCTACTCTGCTGTACTGTACCCTACTCTGCTGTACCCTACTCTACTCTACTCTACTCTGCTGTACCCTACTCTACTCTGCTATACTCTACTCTACTCTGCTGTACTGTACTGTACCCTACTCTACTCTGCTATACTCTACTCTACTCTGCTGTGCTGTACTCTATTCTACTCTACTGTACTCTACTCTGCTGTACTGTACCCTACTCTACTCTGATGTGCTGTACTGTACCCTACTCTACTCTGATGTGCTGTACTGTACCCTACTCTACTCTGCTGTACTGTACTGTACCCTACTCTACTCTGCTGTACTGTACTGTACTGTACCCTACTCTGCTGTGCTGTACTGTACTGTACCCTACTCTACTGTACTCTACTCTACTCTAATGTACTTGAGTTTCTTACAATTGAAGAAAGGGCCCATGGACTGTTGATCGAGTGGTCTTGGTCTTGAGACCACATCAATTCAGTCTTTAACTTGTCATGGTCTCAACTTATTGGGTCTGGGTTTTGGGACAAATGTCCTGGTATAAATCTTGGTCTTAGCTCCTGGATATTATCTTAGTCTTTGGTTTACAAACCATAGGCAACCCAATTTGAAGAAGACAATACTTTCTGATCATAGGCTGATTACTCCCAACCCATAGGAATCCCCACCCAGTTGACCACTTTTAAATGGGGGAAGCCCTCGATGGCAATGTCTTTCCCAAAATGAGTTATATCCATCTAGAGTCCTCCATTTATCTCTATGATTGACACTTGACACCGAAATGCAAATTAACACACAATAGAGATTATACTTCTCTAAATGAAATGTAAAGGTTTTGAAAATCAGGTTAAAAATCATGTTTTTAATTTGGTATGTAAATGTAGTTTTATACGTTCATCTGTAATAGAAGGTTAATTAAAAGGAACTCTACTGTATGTGGTTCTTCCTTTATTGCAACTTTTTCACTATGTTTCAGTAGTGACATATTGAGTGGGGTGGTAGGGAATTCAGGTAAATATTTCAAATCTGCAGTAGGTGTGTGAATAATATACTGTATATTCCAATTGGAAGACATACAGTGGGGCAAAAAAGTATTTAGTCAGCCACCAATTGTGCAAGTTCTCCCACTTAAAAAAAATGTATTTGCAAATTATGGTGGAAAATAAGTATTTGGTCAATAACAAAAGTTTATCTCAATACATTGTTATATACCCTTTGTTGGCAATGACAGAGGTCAAACGTTTTCTGTAAGTCTTCACAAGGTTTTCACACACTGTTGCTGGTATTTTGGCCCATTCCTCCATGCAGATCTCCTCTAGAGCAGTGATGTTTTGGGGCTGTTGCTGGGCAACACGGACTTTCAACTCCCTCCAAAGATTTTCTATGTCGTTGAGATCTGGAGACTGGCTAGGCCACTCCAGGACCTTGAAATGCTTCTTACGAAGCCACTCCTTCGTTGCCCGGGCGGTGTGTTTGGGATCATTGTCATGCTGAAAGACCCAGCCACGTTTCATCTTCAATGCCCTTGCTGATGGGAGGTTTTCACTCAAAATCTCACGACACATGGCCCCATTCATTCTTTCCTTTACACGGATCAGTCGTCCTGGTCCCTTTGCAGAAAAACAGCCCCAAAGCATGATGTTTCCACCCCCATGCTTCACAGTAGGTATGGTGTTCTTTGGATGCAACTCAGCATTCTTTGTCCTCCAAACACAAGTTTTTACCAAAAAGTTATATTTTCTCCAAACACAAATAAATTGTCTTAGGACATAAATACATAATGTTACCACTTTGTTTCTTCTGGCCAGATGGGACAGGGCGTATAGAGGCCAACAGTTGATCAGACTGATACTGCAGGTCAGATCACTAATGTTTAGGTGTAGGCTGCTACAACATTTCTCTGAAGACTTTTTGATTGTCTATTGGGAGTGAGTTATTTTCCTGTTTGCTAAAATAATACCAGTGGGAAGATGATGGCACATGTCTATATAAATCAGAGCGCACTCTGCAGAACCTGTAATTTCTGTGAATCTGATTGGTCAAAGAGGTGGCACCACAGGTCCCAGAGTGGTGAGGACATTTTTTTTCTTCTGCTGTAAAGTTACCCCAGGAGATTTTTTCCCCTGAAAGCAACAAACTGGAAGGATGTATGGAAGGATGCGACTGGAAGGATGTATGTAACACTGTGTGGCTATAATCAGCCCTGGGAGGACTTGAGTGCCGCGCAAAAGAAGAGCTTGACTTGCCGTTACCAAAGAGGCTGCAATTGTAAGGTGTGTGTGTGATGGGAATGAGTCATTACTGTACACCAATTTACTGTACACCAATTTACTGTACACCAATATACTGTACACCAATATACTGTACACCAATATACTGTACACCTTATACTGTACACCAATATACTGTACACCAATATACTGTACACCAATATACTGTACACCTTGTACTTTACACCAATATACTGTACACCAATATACTGTACACCTTATACTTTACAGGCCATTTGCTTTGTTATTTAAAGATGCCTGCAATTAATTTTAAAAATATTATGATTTATATTAAATAAAAGTGCATTTACTGGTCACTTCTAAAAAAATGCAATAAAATGCAATAAAATAAACTACAAGTGAATTATAGTGCTCCAAGTGTTCATTTCTTCTGCCGTTCATTTGTTACAAGTTTTTTAAACGAACAAAAGGTGTTATTGAAACCCAGAATGGTTCTGTGTTGTTGGCCCATGTGGTTGTTTCGAAATAGAACAGTTCCTGAAAAATGTTATCCTAAATCCTGGGGTGTGTTCAACAGCGCACAATGTAGAAAGTTCAGATGAATAACAAACTGTCTTCTCTGACAGGAAGAAAGGAATCATGTCGGCTCTAATGGCATTTCTATCAGCAACGTTCAACATTTGTCTACTGAATGTGGCCCTTTAGTAGTTTGGGTCTAAACCAGGGCTTTAGCTATGTAATGACATTGACCAAATTAAACCACTTTGATTCTTTCTTCCTTGCTTTATAAGCCAGAACATTATTCTTGGTGTATATTCTTCAGTGGATGAATATTCTGTTCATTATGCACAATGCTATGTTCCTGTGCTAATAGAATTAGGAAACTGAGGTTGTCTTGCAAACTGGTTGTTATACAATTGCCATATTCAGCCAGTTGGATTTATATGTTATTAGCACAGAAGTGGTAAAAGTGCCACACTGACTGACATCACTGGGTTGAATTCACTATAACTGCTTTATTCAATTGAATGGCTTCTCTGCTTATCTTACTACGGACAAAAATATTCAATTTCTCTGCAACGTAGATGGTAAACCTGGTTGATTTGGTTCACAGTGCAGGTTAGCGTTTCTCGTCAATCTTGTACTGGAGTCCACATTGCAGATGGGCACAGGCATAACATCGGATTTTAAACTTCACTTTCACCACATTGCTAACCTAAAATTAAGATAAAAAAGCAAATTTCCTTAATGAATTGTTATAATTTTGACTGTGCAGCTGGCCTAAGGGGAAATCGCCCAGGTCTGCCTCCAGGACAAGACTCATGACAAACATCAACCTGTTCAGTGTAATGTTTACAGTGGGTATTCATTCACCACCCCTTGGATTTTTTTCCTTTTTTTTTAGCGGTATTGAAATCGATTTTGAAAAAATAGGGATCCCCCAAAAAATACAGACCGAATAATAAATAGGAATCCCCTCCCCCAAAAATACAGACAAATGAATAAAAAATAGGGATCTCCCCAAAAAATACAGACAAATGAATAAAAACTAGTTGTAAAGTATTAACCACCTTTAGGCCTAAATTAGGTTAAGGGAAAGCATTTGGCTCAAATCACATAAATGACATGGACTGAAATAGTGGTTTACATGATTTTTGAGTGACTACCCTTCCTCTGTTCCTTATACATCTGCAAGGTTCCTCAAAGACCATGGAGCTTTTTGAAAGGCTTATAAAGAAGGGCAGTGATTGGTAGATGGGAAACAAAGTTAACAATTATGCTGTGGATTATGTATAACACCACCCAGACATAAAAGATATTGGTCTTTCTGAACTGAGCTGCAGGACAGGAAGGAAACTGCTGTGGGGTGTCACCACAAAGCCAATGGGGATATTAAAATGACTACGGACATCAATGGCTGTGATGGGAGAAAACTGAGGATGGATCAACATCGTAGTGAATCTACAATAATGACCTAAATGACAGTGAAAATAAAAATATTCCAAAACATGCATCTTGTATGTAACAAGGCACTAAAGTAATAATGCAAAAAAAATATTGAATGATACACTTTTTGGTTTAAATGCAAAGTATTAAGTTTGGGGCAAATCCAACAACATCACTGAGTAACTGCCTCCTTATTTTCAAGCATATTGGTGGGCTATATAAATACATTTGATTTGAATTTGATCTGCATCATGGTATGTGTATCCTTGACCATGGCAAAGACTGGGGAGTTTTTCAGGATAAAAAGAAAGGATTAAGCACAGGTAAAATGGAGTCTGCTTACACCAGACACTGGGAGAGGAATGGAAATACAAAATCCAGGTAAAATGTCCTTGAAAATTGCTGTCTAGCAAATATTGCCCAATCCAGGTGTGCAAAGCTCTTAGAGAATTAGGGCTCTATTCAATCAGATACTCTTTAGCCAACATCCGCATAGCAGTTGTTTTGGCGGTGTCTGAGGTGGAACCGTGTTAGAGCTGTCAAATCCACAAGCGGCTCCTGGAATTATAGCTAAAATAGATATTGCCGTTGACTGCACGGAGTTGCATTAAGAGAAAACCCTGTAATCTTATTTAAAGTTTCAACCACCCCAAAATATCTCACTATAAAGAACACGTAGCCTATAAAACACTATATTACTACCACTACTACTGCCATCACTACCAATACTTCTACTACTACTTCACAATAAGTACTACTTCACAATAAATACTTCTAGACTAGCAAGCATACCACATTTACTTCAGTAAATGTACTTTTCTAGTTGTTTTAATACATTTCATAGGTGTTCTGATTAGACAAACTCTGTTCTCATTATGGCCCATATAAAACCGTTTTGCAACTGATGAATCACTGTCATACCCTACACAGAGATTGATAAGATCTGAAAGGGACATTCCCAATGGCCAAGCCTGCAGTCTTTCTTGGTTAACTGATGATTTTGGTAACTTGAGTGAAAATGGGAAAATAGTGGTTTACACACAGAAATGCCAGAACTTGTCGGTCTCTTAATTAAACAACAGGAAAGAAGCTGAAAAATCTAGTTTTCTGACAATGTGTAGCACTACCTAGCATGCTTGCTAGCTTGTTATCACCCACATGAGGGCGAAGCTGGTGTGGTTAGGCTGGTTAGTTACCACTAAATAGTGTATCTCGGCCTGAGTAATAGGATAAATGTGTCTCTGCTCGCCCTGACTAAAAGTTACACTTCCAGTGTAGCAGCTTAAAAACATGTATTTTGTGACGCCCCTGGAATTCTTTGCAGTTCGGTTGTTTTCTGTTAAAAGTTCCCTGCCTAATGGGACAACAACAGAGCAGGCTCAACTTGCCTAGCTGCCCTAATGGACATAAATTGTCCACCTTTCACTTTAAAAAAATGGGTATAAACCAGAAAGATCAGTTTTTTTACTGGAATTCCTTACAATTTTGTGGTTTTCTGGAGAAGAAAACACTTGGGTCAACTCTAACCCTGTAAGCCTTAAAGTCCCTGCATCAGCTCTTGGACCAACAGGCTCTGATACAGCTTCTACCCCCAAGTCATAAAACTGCTTAATAGGCATAAGACTACTAAATAGTAAATTAATTGGTGACTCGGACTACATGCACTGACCCTATCTTACAGTGACTATATTCACACCCACACCACTCTAAATAAATACACAGTACATACTGTACACGCACACTGAACGTACACTCTCACACAAAACCCACACATGTTGACATACATATACACACACACACTTTTACACATCATATGCTGCTGCTACTCTGCTCTTTATTTTACTATTATTATTATCTATCCTGATGCCTGTCACATTACCCTGCCTTCATGTACATATCTACCTCAAATACCGTATTATTATCTATCCTGATGCCTTGTCACATTACCCTGCCTTCATGTACATATCTACCTCAAATACCGTATTATTATCTATCCTGATGCCTTGTCACATTACCCTGCCTTCATGTACATATCTACCTCAAATACCGTATTATTATCTATCCTGATGCCTTGTCACATTACCCTGCCTTCATGTACATATCTACCTCAAATACCGTATTATTATCTATCCTGATGCCTTGTCACATTACCCTGCCTTCATGTACATATCTACCTCAAATACCGTATTATTATCTATCCTGATGCCTTGTCACATTACCCTGCCTTCATGTACATATCTACCTCAAATACCGTATTATTATCTATCCTGATGCCTTGTCACATTACCCTGTCTTCATGTACATATCTACCTCAAATACCTTATTATTATCTATCCTGATGCCTAGTCACATTACCCTGCCTTCATGTACATATCTACCTCAAATACCGTATTATTATCTATCCTGATGCCTTGTCACATTACCCTGTCTTCATGTACATATCTACCTCAAATACCTTATTATAATCTATCCTGATGCCTAGTCACATTACCCTGTCTTCATGTACATATCTACCTCAAATACCTTATTATTATCTATCCTGATGCCTAGTCACATTACCCTGCCTTCATGTACATATCTACCTCAAATACCTTATTATTATCTATCCTGATGCCTAGTCACATTACCCTGTCTTCATGTACATATCTACCTCAAATACCTTATTATTATCTATCCTGATGCCTAGTCACATTACCCTGCCTTCATGTACATATCTACCTCAAATACCTTATTATTATCTATCCTGATGCCTAGTCACATTACCCTGTCTTCATGTACATATCTACCTCAAATACCTTATTATTATCTATCCTGATGCCTAGTCACATTACCCTGTCTTCATGTACATATCTACCTCAAATACCTTATTATTATCTATCCTGATGCCTAGTCACATTACCCTGCCTTCATGTACATATCTACCTCAAATACCTTATTATTATCTATCCTGATGCCTAGTCACATTACCCTGTCTTCATGTACATATCTACCTCAAATACCTTATTATTATCTATCCTGATGCCTAGTCACATTACCCTGTCTTCATGTACATATCTACCTCAAATACCTTATTATTATCTATCCTGATGTCTAGTCACATTACCCTGTCTTCATGTACATATCTACCTCAAATACCTTATTATTATCTATCCTGATGCCTAGTCACATTACCCTGTCTTCATGTACATATCTACCTCAAATACCTTATTATTATCTATCCTGATGCCTAGTCACATTACCCTGTCTTCATGTATGTACATAAATACCTCGTACCTCTGCACATTGATCTGGTACTAGTACCCCTGTATATAGCTCCATTCTTGTGTATTTTATTCCTTTTGTGTTACTATTTTCATAATAATTGTTTTCTCTGTTTTGTTGGGAAGGGCTCGTAATCAAGCATTTCATGGTAAAGTTGATCCCCGTTGTATTCAGCTCATGTGACGAATAACATTTGATTTGACTTGAAATGAATAGGAGTGTCTGACGCTCTGCAAAATATTTAGTATTTCGAGTATTTAGCAGCTCCTCTTCCTGGGGTCCAAACAGGAACAAAACAATTACATCACAACAAAACAACACCCTACATCATAAATAAACCAATACATCATACAATAAATTACTACGTTATTACTCTAATATTACACATTTACAATATAAAATGTACAATACTACAATCTTAGTGTGTGAGAGAGAGAGAGTGTGTGTGTGTGTGTGTGTGTGTGTGTGTGTGTGTGTGTGTGTGTGTGTGTGTGTGTGCACGTGTGTCCTCACAGCACGTCAATACCTCTCACAAAGACAAGTTGTGATGCAGTCAATCTGTCCTCTACTTTGAGCCAGGAGAGATTGACATGCACGTTATTGATATTAGCCCTTTGTGTACATTTAAGGGGAAGGGCACTCAACATGTATGGCACTGAAACAAATGAATGATGCTTGGCTGAAATGAATTGATAATAATAAGATTGTGGGAGCTGTTTTGGTTGAACAGTGCAGTTTATTACATTATCAATTAGTCTGGTGTTATAAAAACACATGTGTTATGTCTTTACATTATCTGCCATATCGTGGATTGAGAGTTAGCTGTCTAATAGAACACAGCCTGTTCTTTAATGGATGCCTCTCTAACATAAACCAGGTAGAACTAAACGTCATCTAAAACCCTCAACTTAATCTAAAACCCTGAACCTCATCTAAAACCCAAAACCTCAACAAAACCCTGAAACCTCATCTAAAACCCTGAACCTCATCTAAAACCCTAAACCTCATCTAAATCTTGTCACGATCTTGGCGTCAGTGAATGTCTGTGAGGGAACACTGGTGGCACATTCCGTGTGACAGCGTGAGGGAGATTCCTGTCTGACCAAAGACGACCTGGACCCGCCCAGACCAGACTTTTACTGTGAGTTGCCCGGGGAAGATACCTGATCCGGTAAACCTCTGAGGGACACGTCTACTGGATTTCAGTAAGTCAACTGTCACGCCCTGACCATAGAGAGCTGTTTATTCTCTATATTGGTTGGGACGTGACAGTGACTAGGGTGTGTTATCTAGGTGATTAATGATCAATGTTGGCCTGGTATGGTTCCCAATCAGAGACAGGTGTTGTCTCTGATTGGGGATCATATTTAGGCAGCCATTTCCCCATTGTGCTTTGTGGGATCTTGTCTAGGTATAGTTGCCTGTGACGGTCTACCGTCTAGCGACGGTCTGCAGTCCAGAGCCTCCAGCGACGGTCTGCAGTCCAGAGCCTCCAGCGACGGTCTGAGGTCCAGAGCCTCCACTCTCCCCTGGGTGAAGGCGTCTTTGCTGAACCTGGCAGTTGGACCTGGGCACTGTTTGATCCCAGGTGATCTCGTGGTGGTCAAAGACTTCAGGAGAAAGAGTTGTCAGGACCTCCGTTGGAGAGGGTCGTACCAAGTTCTTCTAACCATCCCCACTGCGGTGAAGGTGAGAGAGATACCTGGATCCACGTGTCACACTGCAGATGATCCAGGAGAAGATGGGGCCTCGCCAGTTACGGTGGTGCAGTGTGGCCCCCTGCATTAGCACATTAGTTTAGTCACGGTAATTACACTTCTCCAAGCACTGATGCTGCTGATGGTCATTAGTAGACAACCAAAAAGCTAACTGCCTGGTACTCTGCAATCTCTTGTCCCTCTAATCACTCTGAAATCAATGCAAGTGTAATCGAAAATCTAATCAAACACTTCATGAGAGCCCATGGGGTCATGTTGCACAACATTTCTGTAGGATATATATGCATGAAAACATGTGATGGCCTCTATGGCCTCTATTCCCATCAGGTTTCTATAAGCTAGGCCTACTATATTTATTTCTCAACTTTCCTAATATCAAGTACTTTGCTTATCTTTACAACAGGAGTATAGCCTACCTGGCTGGCATGAAAATGGACCACAGGAAAAGTGTCCTCCATTTGCTATTTAAGTGAACTCACTACTGTAATGGTCCAGGTTACAAAGTGGCTCAGTGACTCGTGTTTGCATCTCAATTTGAAAAAAACTGTTTGCATGTTCTTCACAAAGAGGGCAACAGATGCTGTTGAACCAGATGTCTATGTGTCAGGGGAGAAGCTCCAGGTGGTATCTCATTGTAAGTACCTTGGCATCATACTTGATTCCAACCTCTCTTTTAAAAAGCATGTGAAAAAGGTCATTCAGATAACCAAATTCAACCTAGCTAATTTCTGATTTATATGAAATTGTTTGACTACAGAGGTAGCAAAACTGTACTTCAAATCTATGATACTCCCCACTTAACATACTGCTTGACTAGTTGGGCCCAAGCTTGCTGTACAACATTAAAACCCATTCAGTCTGCCTACAAACAAGCTCTCAAAGTGCTTGATAGGAAGTCCAATAGCCATCATCACTGTTACATCCTCCGAAAGCATGAGCTCCTGAGTTGGGAAAATCTTATGCAATACACCAAAACATGTCTTGTATTCAAGATCCTAAATGGCCTGGCTCCTCCTCCACTCAGTGTTTTATTAGTCAAACAGAAAACCCATGGCAGCAGATCCACAAGGTCTGCCATGAGAAGTGACTGTGTAGTTCCCTTAAGGAAAAGCACCTTCAGTCAAACTGCTTTCTCTGTAAGAGCTTTCCCTTTCTGGAATAAACTGGCATCAGACACACAACTGCACCACCTATCACACTTTCACAAAATGTATGAATACATGGCTAAAGGTCAATCAGATTTGTGATCATAATCCCTAGCTGTGTATTGCCGCATCCATGTTGTCTGTCGTCTGTAGCTTGTGAGGTGTGGAAACACTTTGTTGCTTTTATGAATTTTGTCTTGCTGCTTTTTGTTCTATGTTGCTCTGTCTGTATGCTACGTCTTGCTTGTTCTATGTTGCTCTGTCTGTATGCTACGTCTTGCTTGTCCTATGTTGCTCTGTCTGTATGCTACGTCTTGCTTGCCCTATGTTGCTCTGTCTGTATGCTATGTCTTGCTTGTCCTATGTTGCTCTGTCTGTATGCTACGTCTTGCTTGTCCTATGTTGCTCTGTCTGTATGCTACGTCTTGCTTGTCCTATGTTGCTCTGTCTGTATGCTACGTCTTGCTTGTCCTATGTTGCTCTGTCTGTATGCTACGTCTTGCTTGTCCTATGTTGCTCTGTCTGTATGCTGCGTCTTGCTTGTCCTATGTTGCTCTGTCTGTACGCTACGTCTTGCTTGTCCTATGTTGCTCTGTCTGTATGCTACTTCTTGCTTGTTCTATGTTGCTCTGTCTGTATGCTACGTCTTGCTTGTCCTATGTTTCTCTGTCTGTATGCTACGTCTTGCTTGTCCTATGTTTCTCTGTCTGTATGCTACGTCTTGCTTGTCCTATGTTGCTCTGTCTGTATGCTAAGTCTTGCTTGTCCTATGTTTCTCTGTCTGTATGCTACGTCTTGCTTGTCCTATGTTGCTCTGTCTGTATGCTACTTCTTGCTTGTCCTATGTTGCTCTGTGTGTGCTCACTGCTCAATGATTGTCTATATTGTAATTGTTTTTAATAACCTGCCCAGGGACTGGAGTTGAAAATTAGCCGGCTAGTTAAAACCGGCACTTTTACTGAAACGTTGATTAATGTCCACTGTCCCTGTACAAATAAAATAAACTCAAACTCAAGTGCAGAGATGTATTTTTTTCCCTGTTTCGAAACAGGTGCATGAAAATGGTCAAAATCAAAACCAATTTCACACATATATTTAGTACATGTAAAGACAAGATCAAATCAAGAATAGTCTGACGGGTGACAATATGAGCCTATCACTTGTGAATGATTTATTATCACTTGTGAATGATGCCCAGCTTAAGGCAAGAAACAATGCCTTTTTTGGGGGACTTTTTTGATTCATAGTCGCACACCTCATGTAGTTGTCACGAACGTTATAAGGAGAGGACCAAGATGCAGCATGGTATGTTTCCATCCTTTTAATTAGGAAGAGAAACACTCAAAGAACAAAACGATAACGCACAAATGAAATGTGCCGCTGATACTGGCAACTATACCTAGACAAGCTCCCACAAAGCACAATTGGCAAATGGCTACCTAAATATGATCCCCAATCAGAGACAACGATAAACAGCTGCATCTGATTGGGAACCATACTTGGCCAACATAGAAATATAATTCACCTAGATAACCCACCCTTAATCATACCCTGACCTAACCAACATAGAGAATAAAAGCTCTATATGGTCAGGGCGTGACAGTAGTAGCCTAGCCCATAGGCCTATATGTTTTGATAAGGTTTGTATCACAACTAAAGTGGCCCAAAAATGTCTAAAATGAAGCACATTAAATCGCTTTACTACGAGTGTAGAGCCTAACTGGCATACATACTGTATGCAGCGAGTGTAGAGCCTAACTGGCATACATACTGTATGCAGCGAGTGTAGAGCCTAACTGGCATACATACTGTATGCAGCGAGTGTAGAGCCTAACTGGCATACATACTGTATGCAGCGAGTGTAGAGCCTAACTGGCATACATACTGTATGCAGCGAGTGTAGAGCCTAACTGGCATACATACTGTATGCAGCGAGTGTAGAGCCTAACTTTGTGTGTGTAGAGCCTAGCCTAACTGGCATACATACTGTATGCAGCGAGTGTAGAGCCTAACTGGCATACATACTGTATGCAGCGAGTGTAGAGCCTAACTGGCATACATACTGTATGCAGCGAGTGTAGAGCCTAACTGGCATACATACTGTATGCAGCGAGTGTAGAGCCTAACTGGCATACATACTGTATGCAGCGAGTGTAGAGCCTAACTGGCATACATACTGTATGCAGCGAGTGTAGAGCCTAACTGGCATACATACTGTATGCAGCGAGTGTAGAGCCTAACTGGCATACATACTGTATGCAGCGAGTGTAGAGCCTAACTGGCATACATACTGTATGCAGCGAGTGTAGAGCCTAACTGGCATACATACTGTATGCAGCGAGTGTAGAGCCTAACTGGCATACATACTGTATGCAGCGAGTGTAGAGCCTAACTGGCATACATACTGTATGCAGCGAGTGTAGAGCCTAACTGGCATACATACTGTATGCAGCGAGTGTAGAGCCTAACTGGCATACATACTGTATGCAGCGAGTGTAGAGCCTAACTGGCATACATACTGTATGCAGCGAGTGTAGAGCCTAACTGGCATACATACTGTATGCAGCGCCTAGTGGCATACATACTGTATGCAGCGAGTGTAGAGCCTAACTGGCATACATACTGTATGCAGCGAGTGTAGAGCCTAACTGGCATACATACTGTATGCAGCGAGTGTAGAGCCTAACTGGCATACATACTGTATGCAGCGAGTGTAGAGCCTAACTGGCATACATACTGTATGCAGCGAGTGTAGAGCCTAACTGGCATACATACTGTATGCAGCGAGTGTAGAGCCTAACTGGCATACATACTGTATGCAGCACGCGAGTTTCAAGTTTGGGGAAGATAATTTCACCATAAAAATGCACCTTTATAATAAAAGCATTAAACGCATAAATGCATTTGTGGTCACTTTTGAGAATTGTGTTTTCCGCTAATGGAACGTTTGCGCTTAAACATACTGCCGTGTGCACATTGCTGCACTTATAATGTGAAGATATAGCCTAGTAGTTTATCAACATTTAAGCAAAACACTCTGATCTGCTGGGTCAGCCTCAACGTTTTATTTATGCTAGTGGTAGTACTAATTTGGGATCTATGCATTCCACAACTGTCCCAGACTATGTTTGGAATATTTATGTCTAGCAACAGAATAGAATAGGTAAACTTTTGTACTAAGGGGGATAGCAGATTGACAAAGGCTCGTGCTTTTGCTGTTCGTTAGGCCTACTCATCTTGTTGGCTGACGAAAAGTACATGTGGACAGTTGTTCCAATATCTTCAATGTGCACCTCAGAATTGGATAAGGACGTGCACAGTTCGTCCATGATGTGTCTGTCTTCGCCTGTATCTTATGAGAAAGACCCGATCATTTGATGGAGAGCCGTGTGAATGAGAGGTGCTTCAGAGCGGGCAGCATTCAGGGAGAAGGGCTGTAAAAGACATGGATATTTCAGGGTGCATTATGGCCACACAAAGGGGATGCCTCTGGGAAATGTAAGGCATTATCTATAGCTTCTCAAATTGTGAATGAGAGAGTGACGAAGTGTTTACAGCCTGCGCAACAAAACAAAGCAGATCTCATGCCTTTCAAGCGACGTTTTTCAAATCATCATTAGAGTTGCATCATGCAAGCTTACAATGTATTCAAAATCAAAACATATAGCCCAACGTTTGTAGAACAACTACAGTTTCATTAATACCTCTAAATTAAGTATATAGCAGTACCTATTCCTTTGTTGACCGCTCAACACAGAATAGCCGCACGTGCGCACTCTCAAATCGTTTGGAGAAAATATCCTTTCTATTTTATTCAGCATTGTTAAATTTTATTCTTCATAATATAAAATAATGCCACGGAATTCTAAGCAAATCTTGTCTGCTAAATGAACTAGTGCAGCCCACAACCATATGGCATAGCCAGATCAGGACCTGACATAAGGACAACTCAGTATGCTACTCTGTTCTTCTGAAATACACTACATTTTCTTAATTTCATGTTTCTTTAGACCAATCTAAAATAAATGATGGATTTAATGTGAAGGTGTAGCCTATATTACATGGATGTATTATGCTTTTTCTAATGTAAATGTTCTTAAGATCTGTGGCTTGCAGACTATATGTGGAAGCCAGGAGATGCTGAATGTGTTCATGTTGATTAAATTAACCCGGTAACAATGCCCTCCAAACATGGCAACTTTCTCATTATTGTTTTATTTGTAAAAGCAGAACATTGTTTGAGAGTGATCTGTGTGTATTATCAGTAGTGGTTGAGGGTTTCCCTGCAAGAAAGAGTAGAAGGGTCCTAGTTGAAAGTAATAAAGACAGTGGTCTATCAGTTGACGTCCAATTTCCTCAGTGTTGACAGTATGTGTTATTAGTGGCTTTCAGATAGCAGTCTAATAATGCAATATTTGAGTAATTTGAAGAATCTAAGGTTTCAATACAAGGCCACATTGATGAATAGTGGGATTGAGCCTTGGGACTGATATTAAATGAAAGGCTGCCATCTGGTGTTTAGGGTTAAAGATACACCTGCTTGTGTTAAGAGCTATGGAAACAATGATTAAACACTGAGAGATTTATTTACCTCTGAGTCTACGGATCCCTTGTGTATGTGTGTGTGTGTTTTAATAGATTCACTCCTGTTGATAGAAGTACAAACTCAAACCTGTAGATTTGACCTTCATTATGATGATAGTATTTCCATAAATTAAATTGTTTTATGAAGCATGTGTGTAACTGATTGACTTACTAGAATGAAGGGTTTGAAAGGATAAACTATCTGGTTTTATGTGTTGATTTAGCTTACTTTAATAGAAGTATTGCGATAGAACCTCATTTGATAGTTTAAGCCATGAATTAATGATTACCTTAAAATGTTACAATCGTTACCACAGAAGTGGTAAAAGGAGGGAGTGTGATGGAACATTTTATTGTCTGCAGAGACAGCCTTGAATTGTACACAGCATTTCCTCTCACTCTATCTTGGTTCTTGCAGTTGACTGTGAACTCTTCAGACCAATTGGCAGTACGCCCAGAACATTGCAAACGCAACACAGTACGTCCAGAACCAAAAGGATTATCTCAGTTTCAAGGTCTCAGCTTTGAGAGAAGAAGCCTTGTGAGGTGTCACTCAGTCACATGCAGGAACCAATGTTAATAATGAATAATGTAAATAATTATTGTATGACTTGTTTGTGTCGCATTATATTAGGACTGAAAGGGAACACCCTTGGCAGAGTTTTCATCAAGCTTGGACTGAGTTTGTGAACCTCTCCAGACATCATAATAAAGAGTGATTCATTTCATATTGACATCAGGTGTCCCTGGTGTTGAATCTCCACCACACCATGCAAATAAACTGATATCTCTAACTTGAACAGACAGATTTTGATGGAGATTTGTGTATTATGCCAATTAGATTTCCGTTGGGCGTGGTCATCGACTCTAACTTTTTTTAAAGGTGTAGACTACTAAAAAATGTGTGCCACACCCGACCCACATGACCTGTGATTTCCATGAATCTGATTGGTCAAAGAGGTGGCACCACAGGTCCCCGAGTGGTGGGGACATTTTTTTCCTCCTGCTCTAAAGTTACCCCAGAGCTTTTTTTTACTGAAAGCAACAACACTGTAAGGAATTCGAGTAGGCGTAGCCTAAAACTGACATTTCTAGTTCATCCCCATTGTTTAAGTGAAAGACGGACAGTTTATGACATTTTATGGCAGCCAGGCAAGTTGAGCCTGCTGTGTGGTTGTCCCATTAGGCAGAGGATTTTTAAGACTAAATACAACCAAACTGTAAATAATTCCAGTAGGAGCTTCACAAAATATGTGTAACTTTTAGTCAGGATGAGCAGAGCGCGAGCCACTTTATCCTGTTACTCCAGCTGAGATACACTATATAGCGGTAACTCACCTAGCCATGCTAGCTTCGCCCTCATGTGGGTGCTAGCAAGCATGCTAAGTAGTGCTACGTATCAACAGCCATTGTCAACCAATCAAGTAGGGGTTGGAAGCTCTGGTGAGGTTCAATTGGTTACTCGCAAGCAATATCACCAAATATTTGCTTGATGATCAGCTTTGCCCAACTTTAGTCCCGCCCTGTTCAGCTCCCTCTCCCATGCTTGCATCTCCCAATGGTCCATGGCCAGTCCATTTCGTACTGCTTTACTGTCATTAAAAATTAATGGGACACTGTTGTTTCACCATGTAATACTGTCTGTAGTGTATATACCCTGTCAGACGTGAGCTGCACGTTGAAATCTTGAAATCACCCTCTGCAAAAGTTTGGAGTATGTGTCCGATGTAGCAGGCCAGAAAAACAGATTTTCTGCTTCCTCCCTGTTGTTTAATTAAGAGACCGAAAAAATCGAATCAAATTTTATTTGCCACATGTGCCGAATACAACAAGTGTAGACTTTTCCGTGAAATGCTTACTTACAAGCCATTAACCAACAGTGCAGTTTAAAAATGTATATATATATATTTATCAAGTAGGCTAAAATAAAAAGTAATAATAAAAATGAACGCAATAAGAATAACAATAACGAGGCTATATACAGGGGGCACCGGTACCGAGTCAGTGTTCAGGGGTACAGGCTAGTTGAGGTCATCTGTACATGTAAGTGGGGGCGAAGTGACAAGTTCTGGCATTTCTGCGTGTTAACAACTATCGGGTTAGTGACCATAATCTTCAGCAACCATAAAATACTGCTGATTTGGCCAATGGGAAAGTGCCTTTCAGAACTTAAAGTCAATCTCTGTGTGTAGGGTATGACAGTGATTAATCAGTTGCAGAATGGTTTTATATGGGCTATGGTTGCCTTTTCTAATCAGGTCACATAGATTTAAACTCCTGGAAAAACTCCTGGCCCTATAGGGGGGATGAAAACCCTGTCATACTGCAGCAACCTTTCTCATATGAATTATATTTTAAAACTGGAATAACAGGGGAGTTTTCCTTACACAGACACAGAGACAACTGTGAATAGACAATACAACTAACAGGACAGAGCTTGTTTTATGCAGTGTTGCATCATGTAGGCCCATGGATAGAAATGGCCTGTGTCCAAAATCCTTCAATTCCATCCCTGTGTATTCATACCACTTGACTTATTCCACAGTTTCAATTCAAAATTGATTACATTTATGTTTTTTCTTCACCCATCTACACAGACTACCCCATAGTGAAAATAGTTTTTTTTTTTAAATCATTGTAAATTTATTGAAAATTAAATACAGAAATATCTAATTTACATAAGTTTTCACACCCCTGAGTCAATATTTTGTAGAAGCAATTTTGGCAGCGATTGCAGCTGTGAGTATCTCTGGGTAAGTCTCTAAGAGCTTTCCACACCTGGATTGTACATCATTTACCTATTATTCTTTTCAAAACGCTTAAAGCTCTGTCAAATTTGTGAAGTGATACTCAGTAATGTGTTGTATTGGATTTGCCCCAAATGTAACACTTTGTATTCAGAACAAAAAGTGAATTGCTTTGCCACATTTTTAGCAGAATTACTTTCGTGCCTTTTTGCAAACGGGATGCATGTTTTGGAATATTTTTATTTTGTACAGGGTTCCTTCTTTTCACTCTGTCAATTAGGTTAGTATTGTGGAGTAACTACAATGTTGTAGATCCATCTGCAGTTTTCTCCGATCACAGCCATTAAACTTTGTTACTGTTTAAATGTCCCCACTGGCCTCATGGTGAAATCCCTGAGCGGTTTTCTTCCCCTCCGAATTAGGAAGGACGCCTGTATCTTTGTAGTGACTGGGTGTATTGATACACCACCCAATGTATATTTAATAACTACACCATGCTCAAAGGGATATTCAATGTCTGCTTTTTCTCCCATCTACCAATAGGTGCCCTTCTTTGTCATGCATTGGAAAACCTCCCTGGTCTTTGTGGTTGAATCTGTGTTTGGAATTCACTGTTTGACTGTGGGACCTTACAGATAATTGTATGTGAGGGGTACAGAGAAGGTAGTCATTCAAAATTCATGTTAAACACTATTTTTGCACACAAAGTGAGTCCACGCAACTGATTATCTGACTTGTTAAGCACATTTTTACTCTTTAACTCAGGTTTGTTAGCTGCGCCCAGTAATTGTCCACACCTGATCTTAATGAGTGCTTGTTTCCTTTGAAATGGGTGTGTTTGAATAGACTCACATTTACAGCTTCATATGACTTAGCATTCTAGCTCCATCCTAGTGGGACAGTGGACTATTTCCATGGACAGAGAACAGAAGACTCCACAACAAAAAATGAATGCCAAAGCAAATGAATTTCCATGTGTCCTGTCTGTGCTTAGAGTTGGAAACAGTCAACCCAAACTAAGCTAGCAGTATTATTAACAGTCTTATGTGAAACATGTTCTCAGAATGTTATTGAATTATCTTCAAATAACCTATTTAACCCTAACCTAACCTAATAACCTAACCTAATAACCTAACCTAATAACCTAACCTAATAACCTAACCTAATAACCTAACCTAATAACCTAACCTAATAACCTAACCTAATAACCTAACCTAATAACCTAACCTAATAACCCTAACCTAATAACCTAACCTAATAACCTAACCTAATAACCTAACCTAATAACCTAACCTAATAACCTAATAACCTAACCTAATAACCTAACCTAATAACCTAACCTAATAACCTAATAACCCTAACCTATAATAACCTATCATTTCTGTTAATAGAACATTAATAAAACTACCCAGGAAAACTTTCAGGGAACCATAGTAAAACGTTCTCAGAACCTCCCTGCAACCTAAAAATAAACGTTCCCGGAACAGATTAAGTTCACACTTCAGTTCTCAGAATGTTTAAAAAACAATACGTTTTACCAGTTAGGAAACTGAGGGCTTTGTTCCCAGAAGCAATGGGAAACCAAAAAACTGCATTCCCACAACTTCCAAGGAACCAAATGTGCTTGCTGGGAGGCTTTCAAAAGGCACTTCAAACAAACAGATTCTAATTTTGGTGCGCATAGAATGATGTCATGAGTGCATTCAAATGTATGTTCCGCGGCAATTTTTCTTCACAATATGATGCAGATAGGCTCATTCTGTTCAGGACAACCCAGGCTGTAACGTATGTCATCCTTGTAACTGAGGATATAAAAATAGAGATCATTAACATGAGTTTTCAAACACAGAAATGTGTGTGGTTAGCTTGTATGACATCAAAGTGGAATTTATTATAATCCTTAATGTCACATCTTTCATAACACATCGACTCATTTAATGCATTTCCCTCACTCAAACAACAACAGATGTGCAAAAGTAGCCCAATTAGCTGGAGGGATGGTGTTATTTTCTTGTCTCTTGTGATGCTCAAGTTTATAATGGCTGTCAGTCAAAACCGGCTGCCATTATCATCTCATATATGGGATGACAGGGGCAAGTGAACTGAGCAGTTGGGCAAGTTGAGCCTGCTCTAAAATTTCCCCAGGTGTTTTTTTATTTTTTTTAAACTGAAAACAAAACTTTAAGGAATTCCAGTCGGTTTAGCCTATTTTATATTCAACCTTTATTTAACTAGACAAATCAGTTAAGAACAAATTATTATTTACAATGACGGCATACCCCGTCCAAACCCCGGTCCAATTGTGTGCCACCCTATGGGACTCCCAATCACGGCCAGTTTGTGATACAGCCTGGAATCGAACCAGGGTCTGTAGTGACACCTCTAGCACTGAGATGTACAAAGAGACAACAGTGTAGAATGCCCCCCCAAAACGGATCTTTCAGTGTCATAGTCAATTTATGGCAACTGGGCATGTTGAGCCTGTGGTTGAGCCATTAGTCAGAGAATTCTTTTTAATTGAATGGTTACGGTTCTGGATTAATAGAATGCTCAGCCTATCATAGGCTGGGTTCTGACTGGGGGAGGAGCTCACAGCCTGCAATAAATAGCGGATGATTACGTTGCGGGGAAAATACTTCTAAGAGTTATCCGTTGGTCTGGGAACAGTCCGAAGGGAAATACGTTATTTTGTAATTTACGCCTCACACCTTTACTCGGCTCCTTTTGTGATATTTGGGTAACCGTAATTCGTTTCCAAATGACGCGGTATGTAAGCAGTTGTTTCATTACTCTGTTCGTGCTGTTCCTGTGGCGGGTCGAAGACATCGCAGATGCTTGCAAATGCTCTCCTCCGCATCCCCAAAAGGCTTTTTGCGATGCAGAAATCGGTAAGGCAATTTTGGCAACATTTTACTTTTCAGCCTTCACATGTTGAGAACTATTAATACGCAGCATGCAAACATTTGATGTATTGTCTGTGGTCGTAGTAGAAATAATTAGGACATTATCATTAAGCCTATTTACATCACACAATTATATATAAAATAGGCAACAGTGAGATGGGCTATCAACCTTGTTCCTGGAGAGCTATGCTCCTGTAAATGTTGAGTCCAAACCTATTTGTAACGAACCTGAGTCAATTTATCAGCCAGCCAATTATTAGAATCAGGTGCGCTAGACTAGGAATTGCGCAAAAACCTACAGGACTGCAGCTCTCCAGGAACAGGGTTGAGAGCCCTGCGTTGCTTTAGGAATAGTGTCTCTACACATTTTATTTGAGATGTGTTTACAAAACATTAAGGACATCTGTTCTTTCCATGACATGGACTGGCCAGGTGTAAACTATGATCCCTTATTGATGTCACTTGTTAAATCCCCTTCAATCAGTGTAGATTAAGGAAAGGTTAAAGAAGGCTGTTTAAGCCTAGAGACAATTGAGACATGGCTTGTCTACGTCATTCGGGGTGACTGGGTAAGACCAAAGATTGAAGTGCTGTTAAATGGGGCAATGGTAGTATGTGTCAGGCAGCTGTTTGTGTAACGCTGCTGGGTTTTTCACACTGAACAGTTTCCTGTGTATCAAGAATGGTCCACCACTAAAAGGACATTCAGCCGACTTGACACAATTGTGGGACGCATTGGAGTCAACATGGGCAGCATCACTATGGAATGCTTTTGACGCCTTGTCGAGTTCATGTGCCAATGACTCGTGGTTCTGTTCTATGGACTAGTCTTATAGCAGCAGCTACTGTACTGCATCTTCCTACCTGAACCAATCCTCTACAGAGGGCATGCTTAAACTGGGTGTGTCAAATTAAAAGTAGAAGACCAGAACTAGGAATGTGGGACCAGGAGGGTAATGGACTCTGTCATCTGTTTTGACGTTAACCTAGCCAAAATGTTACACCCATTAACTTATGCACAAACATTCTGAACAGACTGTTGGGTATTGGGTCTGTAAAGCATTCTACACTGTTCTCTCTGCTCCATATCACCCTTACACCATCAGTGTGACTGACCAGTGTACCAGAATAGATTTCAATAATGTTAGTTAAACCATGTCTCCCTCTTCTAGTGATCAGGGCGAAGGTGGTTGGAAAGAAAACGGTATCTAACGCCATCAAGTATGACATCCAACAGATCAAGGTATGATTAGCCTTTTTATTAAGTGGTTGTTCCTTCCTGCACTGACCCATTGAAGCCCCTTGAACCCCAGTCTAACAGCTGGGCCCAGTTCTCTCTCTTCCCCTTGGCTCCAGCCCTTCAATGTCTACAGATCTGGATAGGTATAAGCAGTGTCGTTGTGGAACTTCCACCATATGAAATTAGTATACTTCTATAAAAAAAAGTGTTGACGTTCCTGTTGGTCCAAGTCTATGTTGACATCCTCTATATGAACTCAGCTGCCACTTCATTAAAGCTATCACTACATTCTCTAACAGATAGTTAGTTGGCCCTCTGATGTCACAGGTTGCTGCATTTCTATATTTGAATTTATAAAGTCACTTAACTTACACTCCCACTGTGCCTTACATCATTACTAACCTTTCATCATGAGCTAGCTGTCCTTCAGGCTGGGTGTGGTAACTGGAATAAATGATCGCTTGCACCTTACAGATCTGTGAATATCAAAGGGTGAAGACTGACAGTGCCTGAGAGCTGTAGTCGGTGAGGTTCCAAATGATATGTAGATGTTTGACAGATCCTGTTCTCCTTGTGATTGGCTAGATGTTCAAATGCCCAGACCAGGTTATCCACGCCATCTTCACTGCACCATCCCCAGCCGCATGCGGTGTGACTCTGGACCTCAACAAGGAGTATCTCTTCACAGGTGAGTTTCTCACTACGTTACCCACGTTCTGTTGCCAACACTGATTAACCCTCTGTCCTCAGACTCCAGCACAAATCAGCTTTCCATGTATCTGCATGTCCAGCCCTTAGATTTCACCTCAAGTGTTTTAGCACTTTTATTTTCAGGACAACCAGGGCTACAAGTAAACCACAAAACAATTTGATGTGGACTTTGGCATTAATGAGTTGAGTTTCATTGACAAATGTTAACATGAGGTCTGCAAAAGCTTGATATTACTTTTAATTAACTTTAACTAGGCAAGTCGGTTAAGAACACATTCTTATTTTTAATGACGGCCCCTTGTTCAAGGGAAGAACGACAGATTTTTACCTTATTTTCGATCTTGCAACCTTTCAGTTACTAGTCCAACGCTTTAACCACACGGCTACTTGCAGCCCATAAATGTTTCTTTTAGAAGAACCCTTACCTTCTAATGTCTCTTACCTTGTGCACATCATATAGAATAACATGTTACATGTTCATGAGTCTTAGCTTTTCATTAATCTACTGAACATAAATATCAATGCCACCGCTTCTAAAATTTTAACGTTGTTACAGTTCATATAAGGAAATCAGTAAATTTAAATATATTTATTAGGCCCTAATCTATGGATTTCACATGACTGGGAATACAAATTTGAAACTGTTGGTCGCAGATACGGTACCTAAAAAAAAAAAAGGTAATGGATCAGAACCAGTATCTGGTGTGACCAACATTTGCATCATGCAGCTCAACACATCACCTACGTGTAATTTAGGCTGTTGCTTGTGGCATGTTCAACTGACGTTGCTGGATATTGGCTGGGAACCAGTGCACCCCAAATATGCTCAATGCGTGACATGTGAGTATGCAGGCCCTTAGAAGAAGTTGGAAATTATCAGCTTCCAGGAATTATGGGGAGATCGTTGCGACATGGGGCCATGCATTATAATGCCTCAACATGAGGTGATAGTGGCGGATGAAGGGCAAATTCTCTAAAACAAAGGTGACTTATGGTAGAGAAATTAACATTAAATTCTCTGGCAAAATCTTAATTTCTCTGGCAACATAATTTCTCTGTGGACTTCCCTGCAGTCAGCATGCCAATTGCATGCTCCCTCAACTTGAGCCATTTGTGGCACTGTGACAACTGCACATTTTAGTGGCCTTATTGTCCCCAGCACAAGGTGCACATGTGTAATGATTCTGTTTAATCAGCTTCTTGATATGCCACGCCTGTGAAGTGGATGGATTATCTTGGGGAAGCGGAAATGCTCACTAACGTGGATGTAAACAAATATGTGCACACAACTTGGCAGAAATTTCACAAGAAAGCTAATTTCTCTTATTTCGGCTGTGAAACATGGGACCAACACTAAACTCAGCAAAAAAAGAAACGTCCCTTTTTCAGGACCCTGTCTTTCAAAGATAATTTGTAAAAATCCAAATAACTTCAGATCTTCTTTGTAAAGGGTTTACACTGTTTCTCATGCTTGTTCAATGAACCGTAAACAATTAATGAACGTGCACCTGTGGAATGGTTGTTTAGACACTGACAGCCTACAGACTGTAGGCAATTAAGGTCACAGTTATGAAACCGTGGGGCACTTTCCCCATGGTACATTGACTCACTATCTCCTCTGTCTGTAGGCAAGCTGGAGACTGGAAGGATGTATGTAACACTGTGTGGCTATAATCCGCCCTGGGAGGACTTGAGTGCTGCACAAAAGAAAAGCTTGACTCACCGCTACCAAAGCGGCTGTGATTGCAAGGTGTGTGTGATGGGAATTAGTCATATTACTGTACACTAATATTTACACCGCACATTTACTAAAAGGGAGTATATTACTCTGGTCACATTGGCAAAACACATGCGCTAGAGTATTGGTATAATAATCAGTGATCTTGGTCTCTCTCTGCTCCACAGATCATCCACTGCACTTCGCTCCCCTGTCCGATCAGCACCACAGATGCATGCCTGTGGATGGACTGGGGGACAAACAATGGCCGAAACCTTGCCTGTATCAAGAGTAATGGTTCTTGTGCTTGGAAGTAGTTCCTAGATATTGGGGACTCCTATACTCTACAGGCCATCTGCTTACTGACTCCAGATGACAAAGCTGCGAAGGTGTAGTTTTAAATGAACCAACATGTCTTACTGGTCACTTCTTGTAAAATAAACAAAACAAATATAGCATTGTTAATGTCTTCTGCCATTTTTAAATGGATTTAATTTAACTGGAACCAAAGCTGTTATCAAAACTCCAAATTGTAATCAGTGTTGTCCGATATGGTTATTTGTAAATGGAACAGTATTCCTGAAGCATCAAGCAGGGCGTCATGTAGAATGTTCAGATATGTTCTATACATGAAGAACAAATTGTCTTCTTGACATGAAAGTAATCATGTAGGCTCTAATGGTGTTTCTATCTGGAACATTCTACATTTGTCTGATTGTGGCCCTTTAGTAGTTTGGGTCTAAACCTTGGCTTTAGCTATGTAATGATGTTGACCATTAAACAACTGACTTGTTCTGTAATATTCTTTAGTGGGATGAATAGTTTTTCAGTCATTTAGCAGACCCTCAGACCAGCGAGCATTTTGAAAGCCTTCTAAAGAGCAGTAATTGGTCAATGTGGAACAAATAGGACATTGCTTCTCCTATACTCTGAGGTCAGTTATATTAGTATGCTTGTCCTTGGAGCAAATTGGAGATAAGTGCCATGTACAAGGGCACACAGACTGCTCAGTTATTCCAGCCAGTGACCTTTGGGTTACTGGCGACACTAACCACTAGGCCAGTGGTCCTGGAGGACCCCCAACAGTACAAATTCTAGATGTATCAATGGACAATAAGCTCATTGGCGGTTTGATAAGTTGAATCGGGTTTGCTTGTCCAGGATTAAAATACAAATGTGTAATGTTTGGGGTACTCGGGAGTTGGCAGACACCACCAGGCCACCCGGAGTTGGCAGACACCACCCGTGGCCACCCGGAGTTGGCAGACACCACCCGTGGCCACCCGGAGTTGGCAGACACCACCCGTGGCCACCCGGAGTTGGCAGACACCACCCGTGGCCACCCGGAGTTGGCAGACACCACCCGTGGCCACCCGGAGTTGGCAGACACCACCCGTGGCCACCCGGAGTTGGCAGACACCACCCGTGGCCACCCGGAGTTGGCAGACACCACCCGGAGTTGGCAGACGCCACCCGGAGTTGGCAGACGCCACCCGGAGTTGGCAGACGCCACCCGGAGTTGGCAGACGCCACCCGGAGTTGGCAGACGCCACCCGGAGTTGGCAGACGCCACCCGGAGTTGGCAGACGCCACCCGGAGTTGGCAGACGCCACCCGTGGCCACCCGGAGTTGGCAGACGCCACCCGTGGCCACCCGGAGTTGGCAGACGCCACCCGTGGCCACCCGGAGTTGGCAGACGCCACCCGTGGCCACCCGGAGTTGGCAGACGCCACCCGTGGCCACCCGGAGTTGGCAGACGCCACCCGGAGTTGGCAGACGCCACCCGGAGTTGGCAGACGCCACCCGGAGTTGGCAGACGCCACCCGTGGCCACCCGGAGTTGGCAGACGCCACCCGTGGCCACCCGGAGTTGGCAGACACCACCCGTGGCCACCCGGAGTTGGCAGACACCACCCGTGGCCACCCGGAGTTGGCAGACACCACCCGTGGCCACCCGGAGTTGGCAGACACCACCCGTGGCCCCGCTGCCTCCATCGCCCCATGCTTGCATTGTAGGCTGCCTTGTTGCTGTTTGTAATCAGGCCTACATCTGTCGTGTAGTCAGCAAATTTGAGTTGGAGTCTGGTATTATTTTGCTGTAATAGCTACTGTAAATTGGACAGTGCAGTTAGATTAACAATAATTTAAGCTTTCTACCAATATCAGATATGTCTATGTCCTGGGAAATGTTCGTTACTTATAACCTCATGCTAATCACATTAGCTCAAATGTCCTGCGGGAGGGACAATGATCCCGTAGCGGTTTTAAAAGGCCAACATTTCATGAACTTCACTTTGGAGAAGGTGATATGCTTCGGTTTGCTGCCTTATGACTGGTTTCAAATTGGTCTCGAGCAATCATAAGGCAAAATAAATCTTAAACATGTCATTTATATTTACAATTCCCTTATCCATACAACTTTCTCATTTACCTATTGTACATGTCATCTTCCAATCTTTCAGGATTTTTATTTCCCAATATTTTGTGCGCAAAGGACCTCAACACTTTATTCCGGCTGACAGTTTCCTAACCCTAAATAATATATACAAGATCAGAGTACTGTCTAGTGCCACGTTCACGTGGTAGTTGGAATTAGGAAACTTCTGACTTGATAACTGGTTGAACGCGGCACATGTACACTGCATTCGGGAAGTTTTATGACTTTTTCCACATTTTGTTACAGCCTTACTCTTATTCCTTCCTCAACCTGCAGATCCTCTCAAGCTCTGTCAGGTTGGATGGGGAGCGTCGCTGCAGAGCTATTTTCAGGTTTCTCCAGAGATGTTAGATCGGGTTCAAGTCCAGGCTATGGCTGGGCCACTTAAGGACATTGAGACTTATCCCGCTTTGTCTTGGCTGTATGCGTAGGGTCGTTGTCCTGTTGGAAGGTGAACCTTCACTCAAGTCTGAGGTCCTGAGCAGGATTTCATGAAGGATCTTTCTGTACTTTGCTCAGTTCATCTTTCCTTAGATTCCGACTAGTCTCCCATTCCCACAGCATGATACACTGTACATATGGTGCCAGGATTTCTCCGGATGTCACACTTGGCATTTAGGGCAAAAAGTAAATATTGGTTTCAGGTGCGTTTAGGTAAACTTCCAGTGGGCTGTAATCTGCCTTTTACAGAGTGGATTGTCTGGCCACTCCCATTGTTTAATTGGAGTGCTGCAGAGATGGTTGTCCTTCTGCACAGAGGAGCTCTGTCAGTGACCATCGGGGTCTTGGTCACCTCTCTGAGCAAGGTCCTTCTCCCCCAATTGTGCAGTTTGGCCAGGCGGCCAGCTCTGAAGAATCTTGGTGGTTCCAGACTTCCAGTGAGGGAGGTTGTGTTCTTGGGGACCATTGAGGCCGCAGACATTTTTTTGGGAACCTTTCCCACATCTGTGCCTCAAACCTTTGAGCTCGGACAATTCCAACCTCATGGCTCGTTTAATTGCGCGGTCAACTGCGGGATCTTAGGTGCCTTTCCAAATCAATTTACCAGAGGGTGAATCCAATAAAGTTGTAGAACAATGATCCAAGACAGGATGCACCCAAGCTCAATTTTGATCCTCATAGCAGAAGGTCTGAATACCTATCTAAATAAGGGATTTTAATTACATTGGCAAATAGAATCTAAACCTTTGCCATTATGGGTGTAGACTGAAGAAAAATGTATTTAATCCATTCTAGAATAAGGCTGTAACTTAACATGTGACAGAAGGGGGTCGGAATACTTTCCCGAATGCACTGTACTACCAGTTATGAAATCGGAAATGTCAGTTTTTGCTAGTGCTGACTAGCACTTGTGAAGAGATACTCCTTGTTGATTTCCAGAAACGCGCGACACGGGCCTCCAGTGAAGATGACTGTTGAACATCTAGCCAACCACAAGGAGAGAAAGGATCCGTCAAACATCTACATATATAGTTTGATGTATATGGCATGTAGGGACAACTTAACCTCACTGGTCTCTTATAGAGGAGCCCTGAATTACACATCAAAATACAAGCAGAACAGAAGCAGCCATAAACAAACATTCAGTAATAAGGTCCTCAACACTTTGAATTGCCCTAGATGCAGCAGACAGTTTTACAACAAGGCACAAAAAAAAATTATATATTTACCTAACGGAGTAAAGACCGAAGGACATTTCCAAAGTTATTCATCCCTTATCCCAGGTGTGGTAACTCATGTCTAAAGGTTAGTAATGCTTTTAGTGAGGTTTCGTAAAGGGATTAATACATTAAAATATTGCAATGCGTCAACCTACGTGACATCAAACGGGACCAACTTCCTAGTTGAGAATGTAGCGTTGACTACTAGACCTGTCGCCCATAATAAAGAGCAGTGCACTATGATAAACTGCTTTAATGAAGTGGCATCTGAATTCATATAGATGATGTCACCATTGTCTAGGACTGGTAGGAGGGTTGACTGAAACATGCCTCTTGCTCAGTGCTAAAGGCATGACTCATTTCTATAAATAACCCCTTTTTATTAATGGTGGAAGCTCCACAATTACACTGCTTATACCTATCCAGATCTTCAATCATTTAAGGGTTGGGTCCAAATTGGGACCAGCTGTCAGACTAGGGTTCAGGGGGCTTCAATGTTTCAGTGCAGGAAGTAACAACCACTTAATAAAAAGGCTGATCATACCTCGATCTGTTTGACATCATAGTTGGTGTTACCAGACACAGCTTTCACGCCAACCACCTTTGCCCTGATCACTACAAAATAAGAGACATGGTTTAACTACTGAAATAATCCATTTCTGGTACAATAGTCAGACATCAGTTTCTGGGTGTTAAGTGATCCGAGAGAACATAGATTCTATTACAGACCCAAGATGTCAGGCTTTAGCACCATGCTCTACCAACAGAGCTTGCTCCCTCAACAGCAAAGTCATCACTCAATCATTTTAGAGAATATACCACAAATAAAGTCTTCAATTTTCCGTAAACTCAACAGGAACCATCCTCAGGGAAGAGTGTTGCATGTCATCACACCCCTTTACTAACAAACAGTAATTGAGTCAAGGTACATTTCTCTAAAAGGTCAAGTAGCTGCTCATGATGTAGTGCTGTCTAACACCCACAACCATCCTGTCTTACCATACTGCATCAGTGGTTGAAGTAGAACGCAAGGCGCCAATACACTTTTAAACAATCACAATGCCGTATTGATGTTTTACAGTGACTAACCTATTTTATAGGAGGTGCCTATACTCACGTAGTTGATAGCTGTGTTACCAACAATTTATCAGCACATGTCAAAATAATAGAAATGACATCTAATTTATAGAATTAAATACCTATCTGCGAGATAAATAGCGCCAAAATCTGAATTAGTGAGTACAGTTTACAGAAGTGTGACATAATAGCTTAGAAATGTAGAGTAGTCCCATTTGCCATGTAGGCCTAACTTATTCTGATGAATTCTCTAAAATGTCAAGTATATGAGGCGTTGGATAATGTCATGTTGAACATTTCGTTTAACAAGTCAGTCATCTTTAGGCCTAGAGCAAGGATGGGAAACTCCAGTCCTCACGGATCAGAGTGGTGTCATCCCCGCGGGTGTAATCGTCAAGCAGACTTTTACAAAACGATTTACAAAACCATTTTACACCAGACAGAAAACCATTTTAAAAATTCAGGTTGGTCCCTCACCGTTTCACTTGGTTCTTAAGTGGCAAACCTTTCCGTAATGAATACACCCAGGTGTAGCCCATATTGTTACCGACTTAATGTAAATACTTGCGAGAAGATGTAAATACAGGCCTAATGATCATGTCCTGAAAATAATTGCGACAGAAAATTCATAACAATGTTGCATGATGCGCATTGACACGGTGTAGTAGGCAGCCTACCAACACGTGAAGAGAAACTACAGACATTTCTAAATTGCCTTACCGACATCTGCGTTGCAAAAAGCCCGTTGAGGATGTACAGTCACGCAAGTGCAAGCTTCTGTGGTTTCATCGACCCGCCAGAGGAACAGAACGACCAGAGTAATGAAACTACTTACGGACCAAGTCATTTTAGAAACTAATTAATTTACTGTCCACTCTATAGAAGACAAACAATATTGCTACCGTTTACCCCTACGACAGTGCAGGTTATTACTGCGCGAAAATCTCCAAACCTTCTACATACTACATGGAATCAGCCGTCTTTTATTGCAGGCTGTGAGCTCCTCCCCGCAGGTAGAACCAAGCCAGTGGTAGGCTGATCACTCTATTCATCCTTAACCACAATCACCTTTTATTTACCTTTTATTCACCGTTTATTGGAAAACTACAGAGCAGGCTCAATTTGCTGACATAAATGTCATATATTGTCTGCATTTCACTTAAACAATGGGGATGAACCAGAAATATACATTTTAAGCTACACCTACTGGAATTCCTTATAGCTTTGTTGTTTTCACTTATTTATTTTTATCACCTGGGGCAAGTTTAAAGCATGCTCAACTTGCCCAACTGGTCAGTTCACTTGACCCAGGCAATGGGGTAACCCTTAAATCTCTGCTACAACTAGGTTCCGGATTTTCAACTGGGTACCATCAGGAGAAAAAAAAAATGCCACACCACCAAATCACAGGTCGTGCAGGTCAGGCATGGGACAGGAAAATAACTTACTCCCATCAGACACAGGCAAAAACTCTTTACAGCAATGTTGTAGGAGCCTACACCTCAACGTTAGTGGTCTGACATGCTGTATCAGTCTGATCAACTGTTGGCCTCTATACACCCTGTCCCATCTGGCCAGGGGACACAAAGTGGTGGTAACAATGTTGTAGCAGCCTACACCTCAACGTTAGTGATCTGACATGCTGTATCAGTCTGATCAACTGTTGGCCTCTATACACCCTGTCCCATCTGGCCAGGGGACACAAAGTGGTGGTAACAATGTTGTAGCAGCCTACACCTCAACGTTAGTGATCTGACATGCTGTATCAGTCTGATCAACTGTAGGGCTCTATACACCCTGTCCCATCTGGTCCCATCTGGCCAGGGGACACAAAGTGGTGGTAAAAATGTTGTAGCAGCCTACACCTCAACGTTAGTGATCTGACCTGCAGTATCAGTCTGATCAACTGTAGGGCTCTATACACCCTGTCCCATCTGGCCAGGGGACAAACAAAGTGGTGGTGACAATGTTGTAGCAGCCTACACCTCAACGTTTGTGATCTGACATGCTGTATCAGTCTGATCAACTGTAGGGCTCTATACACCCTGTCCCATCTGGCCAGGGGGCAAACAAAGTGGTGGTAACAATGTTGTAGCAGCCTACACCTCAACGTTAGTGATCTGACATGCTGTATCAGTCTGATCAACTGTAGGCCTCTATACACCCTGTCCCATCTGGCCAGGGGGCAAACAAAGTGGTGGTGACAATGTTGTAGCAGCCTACACCTCAACGTTAGTGATCTGACATGCTGTATCAGTCTGATCAACTGTAGGCCTCTATACACCCTGTCCCATCTGGCCAGGGGAAACAAAGTGGTGGTAACAATGTTGTAGCAGCCTACACCTCAACGTTAGAGATCTGACATGCTGTATCAGTCTGATCAACTGTAGGCCTCTATACACCCTGTCCCATCTGGCCAGGGTAAACAAAGTGGTGGTAACAATGTTGTAGCAGCCTACACCTAAACATTAGTGATCTGACCTGCAGTATCAGTCTGATCAACTGTAGGCCTCTATACGCCCTGTCCCATCTGGCCAGGGGAAACAAAGTGGAGGTAACAATGTTGTAGCAGCCTACACCTCAACGTTAGTGATCTGACATGCTGTATCAGTCTGATCAACTGTAGGCCTCTATACACCCTGTCCCATCTGGCCAGGGGAAACAAAGTGGTGGTAACATTATGTATTTATAGCATAAGCCACTTTATTTGTCTTAAGAGAAAATGTGAATGTGATCACCTTTGGTTCATATTATATAACTTCGGTTGGCTAGGCTACCTAGGCCCAGAGGTGGGAAAAGTAGTTTACCCAGTTGTCATTGAGTAAAATGACTCAAGTAAAAGGGAAAGTAACCCAGTAAAATACTACTTGAGTAAAAGTATTAATATACTAAAGTAGTAAGCTACTTGAACATATTTTTTACGTAGTTACTTTACACCATTGCCTTTGCCTTCTTTAATCCAACAATCAAATACACAAATAGTGATGACATAGGCTAGACTGTTAATGCACCTGTAACTGGTAATTACAGGTGAACAGTATATGGATCACTATACAGAAGTAGTGCACATTTGGGTTTGAAAAAAATATGTAATTTGTTTCCTATTTTTCCCCCAAACGTTCAGCACACGTCTTCCAATATAGGTCAGGTAGGTATATACAGCATATTATTTAAACACTTACTGCATGTTTGAAATGTTTACCTGAATTCCTTACCACCCCAAACAATGTGTCAATACCAAAACATAATGAAAAAGTTTTGAAGAATGGGGAAAATTACATTTGTCTGAAGATTACAAAATGAGGGTTCTATGACCCTACTATGATATACCACCTGACTCCATTATCATGTGAACACTATGGGCCCATTATCGGATCCAGTGGGTATTGCCAAGGTTGCAAGCCTTGCGTCACCACTCGGAATACTATAAGATGCACGTGTGTTTACCATTTTGCAATTATTAAGAGGCTAAGGGACAAGGAGCTAATGTCCTAACATTAAATTATTGAGTTAACCTTAGCTCAGAGATGCAGTGAAATCTTGAAACAATCCAAACATGACAATGGAATTCACACAGTAACATTAATTTAGTTAATTCACGTTTCATCAGTCTTCACACTTCTCCTGTGGACAGGGACTACATGTACATTGAAGTATTATGACACAGGACACACCCTGAGAACACTGAATGGTCAGAAACAGTTAGAGACCTCAGGAATTGTCTGAACCAGTATCTGTGTGTTAGAAACTTCATGAACGTCTGAACCTGTATCTGTGTGTTAGAGACCTCATGAATGATCTGAACCAGTATCTGTGGGTTAGAGACCTCATGAATGATCTGAACCAGTATCTGTGTGTTAGAGACCTCATGAATGATCTGAACCAGTATCTGTGTGTTAGAGACCTCATGAATGATCTGAACCAGTATCTGTGGGTTAGAGACCTCATGAATGATCTGAACCAGTATCTGTGGGTTAGAGACCTCATGAATGATCTGAACCAGTATCTGTGGGTTAGAGACCTCATGAATGATCTGAACCAGTATCTGTGGGTAAGAGACCTCATGAATGATCTGAACCAGTATCTGTGGGTCAGAGACCTCATGAATGATCTGAACCAGTATCTGTGGGTTAGAGACCTCATGAATGATCTGAACCAGTATCTGTGGGTTAGAGACCTCATGAATGATCTGAACCAGTATCTGTGGGTTAGAGACCTTAACAATCTTGTGTTACCACCTTATTAATAGGCAGCGTGAAGTAGGATGCGTTGATCAGTTGATTGACAGGTGCAGGACTGAAGAATGATACTTTCCTCTAGTGTGGATGCTCACCAACGTTTTATAGTTATGTAGCCTATAGTTTATCATTGTAGTTACCATTATAGTTACTTGCTTTGTGGATGCCCCGAATGTGTTGTGGATGTGACACACTGTTTTGCATGTTATTTTGACACTAATACGTGTCACATATCAGGTTGCAAACAATGTAAACAAATATATATAATTGAGTTAATAAAGCCGCATACAAACATGATCTCTTTTTAGTTGTCTTGAGTAAGGCAGCTTCAAAATGCAGGTGTTTCAGCCTAGCTCAGTGCTTTCTGTGGTGGTGGGGCAAGCCAGCAGAAAATATAGAGAGTTGCGCCGTGATTGGCTCAGTGTTCTGTCACTAATGGGGACCCTACGTCACCGCCAAGTCTAAGGGGAGAGCTAGAAAACTCTAGCCCCTTGGATGCTGCCATAGATATACCTTAGAAGTGCCCATCCAAGAAGGCTCACAGTCATTGGTCACAGATATATGGACATCAAATCACGTTATGTGTAGAGTAGCTTCGATTGGACTGATCATGTCAACATCATACTTTCAAAATCTTAGCTAGCAGTCATCATGAATCAAGTCGAACATCTACTGGCAAATCCTTTTCAATCCTTGTCATATGAAGATAAATAATGAAGAGAAATTATAGATAAAACGTATTGGTGCTCATTGGCCATAGGACATAAATATTACACAACAAGATGGAAATCACAAATTCAACAATGAGTAATTTGGAAGGAATCAGTGACTGGCTAATGTTAACTGCAAGCATTGCAAAGCAATCACAAGTCTGCTATTCAGTGGAGTGGCTGTGTGATCCCAAATCTGGGATTTTTTATTGTATTTATTTAACCTTTATTTCACTAGGCAAGTCAGTTAAGAACAAATTCTTATTTACAATGATGGCCTACCAAAAGGAAAAGGCCTCCTGCTGGGACAGGCATTAAAATATATATATATATATGTATATATATAAAGATAGGACAAAACACACATCACGACAAGAGAGACAACACAACACTACATAAAGAGAGACCTAAGACAACATAGCAAGGTGTTACGGCTTTCTTCCGATGAAGGAGAGGCAGACCAAAATGCAGCGTGGTTATTTTGATTCATGTTTAATAAAAGATAAACACGATCAATACAAACCAATAAACGTACCGCGAAAACCTAACCAGCCTATTCTGGTGCAAACTAACACAGAGACAGGAACAATCACCCACGAAACACTCAAAGAATATGGCTGCCTAAATATGGTTTCCAATCAGAGACAACGATAAACACCTGCCTCTGATTGAGAACCACTCCAGGCAGCCATAGACTATTCTAGACAACCCCACTAACCACTATCCCATAACCTACAACAAACCCCTCGACAAAACACACCACATAAAATAACCCATTTCACACCCTGGCCTGGTCAAAATAATAAAGAAAACACAAAATACTAAGACCAGGGTGTGACACAAGGCAGCAACACATGACAACTGATTAATTGTAACCCTTAAAGTCCCTGGTACAACTACACTATATATACCAAAGTATGGGGACACCCTTACAAATTTGTGTATTGGGCTATTTCAGCCACACTGAAATAGAGTGCGGCTGAACAGGTGTATAAAATCGAGCACACAGCCATGCAATCTCCATAGACAAACATTGATAGTGGAATGGCCTTACTGAAGAGCCTTCTTTAATCCAAAATATATCAAATCAATAAATAGTGATGACATAGGCTAGACTGTGTTATACAACTGTTATACACCAGAGGTCTGTCTGTAATAAAGCACTGCTCTGCTTTCTTGACATCACTGTCAATAAAACAAGTCCTAAAGGTCCTAGTTTTGTCACCCCTGGACTACTGCCCAGTCATATGGTCAAGTGCCACAAAGAGGGACATTGGCAACTTACAACTGGCCTGGAACAGAGCAGCACAGCTGGCCCTTAAAACGACATGGAGAGGTAGCATGAATAATATGCATGTCAATCTCCCCTGGCTAAAGTGGAGGAGAGATATACGTGTTAAATATACCGAGCTGTCTGTTTAAATGACTAGCACACAGCTCAGACATTCATGCATACCCCACAAAACATGCCACCAGAGGTCTCTTCACAGTCTCCAAAGCTAGAACAGACTATGAGAAATGCACAGCAATACATAGAGCCATGGCTACATTGAGTTACATCAAGTAACTCAAGCAAGCAGTAAAATCAGGTTAAAAAAGCAGATAAAAACAACACCTCACGGCACAACCCGGACTGTTAGGACACACACGCACACATTGTAAATTGTAGTAATGTAGTATTGTACATTTTATATTGTAAATGTGTAATATTAGAGTAATAACGTAGTAATTTATTGTATGATGTATTGGTTTATTTATGATGTAGGTTGTTTTGTTGTGATGTCATTGTTTTATTTATGATGTATGCTGTTGTTCTGTTGTGATGTAATTGTTTTATTTATTATGTAGGCTGTTGTTTTGTTGTGATGTAATTGTTTCATTTATGATGTAGGCTATTGTTTTGTTGTGATGTCAATGTTTTATTCCTGTTTGGAACCCAGTAAGAGGAGCTGCTAAGTACTAAAAAAATACTAAATACTTTTGCAAGAGTGAAACACCTATTAATTTAAAATCAAATCAAATGTTATTCGTCTCTGTCAGAGTCCTTTAAGAACAGTGGGTTTGGAGTCAGGAGCAGAGAGCAGAGGGTTCGAATAAATGTATATTTTATTACCGGAAAAAACGGTCATGCCAAAAACTGACCGGCCCATACACAGGACCCAAAATGTCCAGAAAAATATACAATCCACGGGTGTCAGGCTGGTGCATGGAATCAGGCGCAGGAGAGCAGAGATGAGTGTACTTTATAGGTAATTTATTCCACAAACAGCACCACTTTAAAACAAATGCTAAAAGTGTGTGAAATAACCGGTCACTCGTAAATAACGTGAGTAATAACGAACCCGGCAAACAATACCAGCCAACACGTAACGACTTGAACATTATATACAAACACACACACAATCATGGGGGAAACAGAGGGTTAAATAATGAACATGTAACTGGGGAATAGAAACCAGGTGTGTAGAAAACAAAGACAAAACAAATGGAAAATGAAAAGTGGATCGGCGATGGCTAGACAGCCGGTGACGTCGACCGCCGAACGCCGCCCGAACAAGGAGAGGGACCGACTTCGGAAGAAGTCGTGACAACGGGTGTTGACTTTACCATGAATTGCTTGCTCACGACCCCTTCCCAAAAATGCAGAGTGAAAAAAATATTATTAAAATAGTAACATAAAAGGAATAAAATATACAAAAATGAAGCTATATTCAGGGGTACTAGTACCAGATCAATGTGCAGAGGTACGAGGTATTTGAGTTAGATATGTACATAAAGACAGGGTAAAGGGACAAGGCATCAGGATAGATAATAATAAGGTATTTGATGTAGATATGTACATAAAGGCAGGGTAAATGGACTAGGCATCAGGATACATAATAAGGTATTTGAGGTAGATATGTACATAAAGCTAGGGTAAAGGGACTAGGCATCAGGATAGATAATAAGGTATTTGATGTAGATATGGTCATAAAGACAGGGTAAAGGGACAAGGCATCAGGATAGATAATAAGGTATTTGAGGTAGATATGTACATGAAGACAGGGTAAAGGGACAAGGCATCAGCATAGATAGTGATAAGGTATTTGAGGTAGATATGGTCATAAAGACAGGGTAAAGTGACTCGGCATCAGGATAGATAATAAGGTATTTGAGTTAGATATGTACATAAAGGCAGGGTAAAGTGACTAGGCATCAGGATAGATAATAATAAGGTATTTGAGGTAGATATGTATATGAAGGCAGGGTAAAGTGACTTGGTATCAGGATAGATAATAAGGTATTTGAGGTAGATATGTACATAAAGGCAGGGTAAAGTGACTAGGCATCAGGACAGATAATAATATGAGTAAAATTAAGAACGGAGTAGGAGCAGCAAATTATGTGTGTGTGTGTGTGTGTGTGTGCGTATGTAGCGCATGTGAATGTGTGTGGGTTTTGTGTGTGTGTGTATGTAGCGCATGTGAATGTGTGTGGGTTTTGTGTGAGTGTCAGTTCAGTGTGTATAAAGTGTGTATATAAAGTCTTGTCAGTTTCATGTGATAGGGAAGATATACAAAACGTTGCAGAGAGCATATCCAACTGACAATTGCTTAGAAACAAATATTGTAACCACGACTTAAAAAGAACTGATGTTGGCACAAGATGGATGGAAAGTTGGAGCTTAACTAACAAAATGACAGTTAACTGAAATGTCCGCGTAACCCAGTATAAACTAATGTATAGAATTTATTATGCAAGAGACTAATTCTACAGCACAACAGCAGGGGTCTTAAGTGTAAAACTAATAATGACTCAATTAACCATGCTTTCTGAACCAATAGAACTAACAGGGCTGATCTTGCTTTATGCATGGTTGTATCATGTAGGTCTATAGTGCCTTCAGAAAGTATTCAGAACCCTGGACTTTATCCACTTTTTGTTAGGTTATTAAAAACATGTTTTTAATCCATCTACACACAATACCCCTTAATGTGAAAGCAAAAACAGGTTTTTAGAAATGTTATTTATAAAAAATGTAAAACAGAAATATCACATTTACACAAGTATTCAGACCCTTTACTCAGTACTTTGTTGAAGCACCTTTGGCAGCGATTACAGCCTCAAGTCTTTTTGGGTATGACGCTACAAGCTTGGTACACTGGTATTTGGGAGTTTCTTCCATTCTTCTCTGCAGATCCTCTCAAACTCTGTCACAGGGGTGGGGAGCGTTGCTGCACAGATTTTTTCAGGTCCCTCCAGAGATGTTCAATTGGGTTGAAGTCTGGGCTCTGGCTGGGCCACTCAAGGACATTCAGAGACTTGTCCCGAAGCCATTTCTGTGTTGTCTTGGCTGTGTGCTTAGGGTCTGGAGCAGGTTTTCATCAAGCATCTCTCTGTACTTTGCTCCGTTCATCTTTCCCTCGATCCTGACTAGTCTCCCAGTCCCTTCCTGGTGAAAAACCTGACATGATGCTGCCACCACCATGCTTCACCGTAGGGATGGTGCCAGGTTTCCTCCAGATGTGACGCTTGGCGTTCAGGCCAAAGGTTTTAATCTTGGTTTCATCAGACCAGAGAATATTATTTCTCATGGTTTGACAGTCTTTTGGTGCCTTTTGGCAAACTCCAAGCAGGCTATCATGTGCCTTTTCCTGAGGAGTTGTCATGCCCTGACCTTAGAGAGCTTTTTATGTCTCTATTTTGGTTTGGTCAGGGTGTGATTTGGGTGGGCATTCCATGTTCTAGGTTTTTGTGCTTCTATGTTCTGGCCGGGTATGGTTCTCAATCAGGGACAGCTGTCTATCGTTGTCTCTGATTGGGAATCATACTTAGGCAGACTTTTTCCCCTGTTGTATTTGTGGGTAGACTTTGTTAGAGGCATTATAGCCGAAGTTAAGCTTCACCGTCATTTCCTTGTTTTGTTGGCTACATTTCTTTAAATAAAAGGAATATGTACCCTCACCACGCTGCACTTTGATCTCATTCCGACGACGGCCGTGACAGGAGTAGCTTCCATCTGGCCAAAATCTACCATTTTGTTATGACATGCACTGTCAGACCTTGTGGGAACTGTGGGGCCTTATATAGACAGGTGTGTGCCTTTCTAAATCATGTCCAATCAATTGGATATACCTCAGGTAGACTCCAATCAAGTTCTGGAAATACCTCAGGGATGATCAATGGAAACAGGATGCACCTGAGCTCAAAGTCTTATAGCAAAGGGTCTGAATACTTGTGTAAATAAGTTATTTCTGTTTTTATTTTTTATAAATGTGCAAAAATGTGCAAAAAAATGTTTTTCTTTGTCATTATGGGGTATTGTGTGTAGATGAGGATTTTTGTTAATTTAATCCATTTTAGGCTGTACCGTAACAAAATGTGGAAAAAGTCAAGGGGTCTGAATACTTTCCGAATGCACTGTATCTCTTTTCTCAAATGACATAACATTCACATTTTTATTCCTAAGCATTAATTAAGCTCTGCACAAACAGACATCAATGTAGCACACAGATGATCGTATTATCACATTCACATGAGTTATTACAATCTATGATTCTGTATTAATATCAGTGGTGTAGTGGTAAAAAAGGTGGGTCATGGATAAGACAAACAACCACAGACATAAACATATTACATTTTTTTAATGTATTGTTTGCCTTTTGATTGTGTTTTAATGTAGGCCTGTAGGGAAGACAGGCCATTCCAGATGTTCATATTGAAACATACAGTGTAAAAAATAAAAATGAATCCTGACTTGTTTTAAAGATTATTACAGATTGTCTCTGGGGATCCCACGTGGGGCCCCAATGCCTAGTTTGGGACCACTGTACTAAACTCTCTCTCTGTTTGCTTCCTCTCTCTCTCTCTCTCTCTCTCTCCTTGTCTCCTGCTCCCTCTCTCTCTCTCTCTCTCTCTCTCCCTGTCTCCTGCTCCCTCTCTCTCTCTCTCTCTGCTCTCTCTCTCTCTCTCTGCTCTCTCTCTCGCTCTCGCTCTCTGCTTTCTCTCTCTGCTCTCTCTCTCTCTGCTTTCTCTCTCTGCTCTCTCTCTCTCTCTCTCTCTCTGCTTTCTATCTCCCTCTCTCTCTCTGCTCTCTCTCTCTCTCTCTCTGCTTTCTCTCTCTGCTCTCTCTCTCCCTCTCTCTCTCTGCTTTCTCTCTCTGCTCTCTCTCTCTTTCTCTGCTCTCTCTCTCTCTGCTTTCTCTCTCTGCTCTCTCTCTCTCTCTCACTCTCTCCCTCTCTCTCTCTCTCTCTCTCTCTCTCTCTCTCTCTCATACATTGCAGCCTGCCTCCGCCTCACCGCTCATCGCACCACATCACTGTCTGTCCTACTCACTGTAATGCAAAGTTATTGTGAGAATTTAGTAGCCAATAGTTTCTCCTGCTGAGGAATGCTCTGTTTTAATGTTAGCTTCTTACTTCATCCCTAACCACAGCCCAACATTACTGTAATAGAGCTAGCCACCTGACTGACATATCTATAAGCGACTATTTACCAGTTGTGCACTCATTCCCCGAGAGCCGTTTTTACAGTGGTGTAAAGTACTTCAGTAAAAATACTTTAAAATACTACTTAAGTCGGTTTTTGGGGTATTTGTACTTTACTTTACTATTGATATTTTGGACATCTTTTACTTCACTACATTCCTAAAGAAAATACTGTACTTCTTACTCCATACATTTATCCTGATACCCAAAACTACTTGTTACATTTTGAGTGCTTAGCAGGACATGAAAATGGTCCAATTCACGCACTTATCAAGAGAACATCCCTGGTCATCTCTACTGCATCTGATCTGGTGGACTCACTAAACACAGACTCTTTGTTGTAAATTATGTCTGAGTGTTGGGGTGTGCCCCTGGCTATCCATAAGGTAATACAATTAGGCCATCTGGTTTGCTTAATATAAGGAATTTGAAGTTCTTTATACTTTTACTTTGATTACTAAGTATATATTAGCAATTACATTTACTTTTAACACTTAAGTATATTTAAAACCTTACACTTTGAATTTTACTCAAGTAGTATTTTACTGGGTGACTTTCACTTTTACTTAAGTCATTTTCTATTAAGGTATCTTTACTTTTACTCAAGTATGACAATTGAGTAGTTTTTCCACCACTGCGTTTTTGTTTGTTTGGGGATGTCTGTAGACATGGCAGGAGAAGGGTTTTAAAATGGCCTTTTGTCCAGCACCTTGCAAACACACTGTCAGCAGCAGTTTTTGTTTGTTTGGGGATGTCTGTAGACATGGCAGGAGAAGGGTTTTAAAATGGCCTTTTGTCCAGCACCTTGCAAACACACTGTCAGCAGCAGTTTTTGTTTGTTTGGGGATGTCTGTAGACATGGCAGGAGAAGGGTTTTAAAATGGCCTTTTGTCCAGCACCTTGCAAACACACTGTCAGCAGCAGTTTTTGTTTGTTTGGGGATGTCTGTAGACATGGCAGGAGAAGGGTTTTAAAATGGCCTTTTGTCCAGCACCTTGCAAACACACTGTCAGCAGCCAAGCAGCGTTTCTAGTTTTGCCTTCTTCTCTAGTGAGTTTTGATCAACACTGGAAGCAATATTTAGATGTTGACCCATCATTTATTCTCTTTATTGTGTACAAAATATACATTTGCGTTATTCATTTATTTGTCAAATTAGATAAAATTACAGAAGTCCGGATCTCTGTGTTCTCATATGTATGCTGAGCAAAAATATAAATGCAACATGCAACAATTTCAAAGATTTTACTGAGTTACAGTTAATATAAGGAAATCAGTCAATTGAAATAAATAAATTAGGCCCTAATCTATGGATTTCACATGACTGGGCAGGGGTACAGGCATGGGTGGGCCTGGGAGAGAAATAAGCTTTTTGTGCATATGGAACATTTCTGTGATCTTTTATTTCAGCTCATGAAACAGACTGTAGGATCAACACTTTAGATGTTGAGTATATATTTTCGTTCAGTGTATTTACAGTCATGATTGGAAAACCTGACTTTGTCAAATGACGAAGAAAACGACACGCTAAAACATGTAATTCCCTGTTACTTGTGCACTTCAAAAGTGTATGCTTCAGTTGATGACATTGTTAGACTGCTTTCCCTGTTCAGGAAGACCACAATGTGTGATTTGTCCATTACACGAAAGAGGAAGTACTGTAGCTAACTAACAGGATTTGACAAAAGTTTGAGGTTGTTTTCATAAAGATTGTTGTCTGTGACAAAATTCTGACATTAGGTAGAGGTTGTTTTCTATGACAAATTCTGACATTTAAAAACATTTGTATCCTTTACATTTTTTCTGTCAACTTCGAGAATGATGAAATGCTCAGCGTGTACCAGCTTCTTGGCAGAAAAATAAGAAGTACAGTATATACATTGTCACGACTTCCGCCGAAGTCGGTTCCTCACATTGTTCGGGCGGCGTTCGGCGGTCGATGTCACCGGTCTTCTAGCCATCGCCGATCCACCTTTCATTTTCCATTTGTTTTGTCTTGTTTTTCCACACACCTGGTTTACATTCCCTCATTACTTGTCGTGTATATAACCCTCTGTTCCCCCCATGTCTGTGTGTGAAATTGTTTATTGTAAAGTGTTTGTGCACTCTGATTGGTTCGCGAGGGGTTATTTTGTACCCAGATTTTGTTGTTCTGGGTGCCGTTGTTTTTTTTTCATATTAAACTGCTTTGGGTTTTACCCAGTTCTGCTCTCCTGCGCCTGACTTCCCTGCAGCCAGTCACGCACCCCTTACAAAATTAAGATGGATGATAGCCACCCAAGCAACCTCTTGCAAAACTGATGGTGAAATCTGTGTTTTTTTGCTTTGACACATCAAACCACATTTTCCTTTTTCTCAAACATGTCTGAAAGCATCCGTCTCTATTTCAAAAAGTTCACATATTTACAAATAAATGCACAACAACGATATAAAAAGAGAAGTAGCTGAACTTTAAGCCATATAAGGTGCTTTGGTTGTCTCAGCTACATAAAAATAAAATGGTATCTTATTGCTTCACCAATCATCTTGCCTATATCTCTGGGACTTTATTATTTTGGTTGTAGGTTAACATCTGATTTCCTGTGATAACCACTTAACATGTCTTAGTAGAGAGTGAAATATATTTATAGTCATGTGTGCCAGATCAAACCTCTTGATACTGGGCCCAATATGAGATCACTCTGCAGGAAAAGCCTGTGAGATGGCAGTAGGCCATACAGTACAGTGGCTCTAGGAGAACGTGCCTGTCTTGATAGTGGCATACTCTGTTTTTCCACCGCTCTCCAGACTCACTGCTGCGTTCCTTTTTCCTTTCATGTAGACGATGGTGGAGTATGTCACTGAGGGATCCTCCTGTAGAGAGGGACAGTAAGAGACACAGGCACTGCTGCTGACATCTAGGGATGCACAGATTTACACTATAGATAATGTTTATACTAACAAACACACACTCTCTCTCTCACCCTCACTCTCTCTCTCTCTCTCTCTCTCTCTCTCACACACACACACACACACACACACACACACACACACACACACACACACACACACACACACACACACACACACACACACACACACACACACACACACACACACACACACACACTGTACTTCTCTTACTGGAGCACTGAGGGGTGTTGTTGTCTCCTCTTGGTTGTTGTTTCTGGGTTCTTGAACCGTATCATACATTACAGAGGGATCATCCTAGAGAGGAGAGATACAATGAGACACCACAGGCGGCTGGTGGCACCTTAATTGGGGAGGATGGGCTCATAGTAATGGCTGGAATGGAATCAATGAAATGGTATCGAACCCGTTTTCTATGTGTTTGATACCATTCCATTCACTTCATTCAAGCTGTTATTATGAGCCGTCTTCCTCTCAGCAGCCTCCTGTTTGAGACAAAACAGTGACTTCCACAGCACAGGAATTGCACAATGATCGAGACGTTATCTTTCTTGAGACCCTAATTTGGCCACTGAATTTGACATGACTTGATCCAGTAACAGTCTTTAAGACACATACAAACACACTGTCTCTTACTGGTGCACTGAGCGGTATTGTTGTCTTGTCGCTTAAACCAGTGTTTCTGTCTGCAATCGTGGAACACATTGCAGAGGAATCATCCCAGGAGAAAGAAAATAAGACACACCTACAGTAACCTTGTCCCATTAACCGTATAATACCACAATGATAAGTGGGATGTGAAAAGTGGCACTGATAAAGCCTCTCTTGAAAAAGCCGAACCTTGACCCAGAAAATATATAAAACTATCGGTCTATAGCGAATCTCCCATTCCTCTGAAAAGATTTTGAAAAGGCTGTTGCGCTGTTACTGCCTTCCTGAAGACAAACAATGTATACAAAACGCTTCAATCTGGTTTTAGACCCCATCATAGCACTGAGACTGAACTTGTGAAGGTGGTAAATGACCTTTTAATGGCGTCAGACCGAGGCTCTGCATCTGTCCTCGTGCTCCTAGACCTTAGTGCTGCTTTTGATACCATCGATCACCACATTCTTCTGGAGAGATTGGAAACCCAAATTGGTCTACACGGACAAGTTCTGGCCTGGTTTAGAACTTATCTCTCAGAAAGATATTAGTTTGTCTCTGTGGATGGTTTGTCCTCTGACAAATCAACTGTAAATTTCGGAGTTCCTCAAAGGTTCCCTGTAAGAAACCACTATTGTTTTCACGATATATTTTACCTCTTGGTGATGTCATTCAGAAATATAATGTTAACTTTCACTGCTATGCGGATGACACACAGCTGTACATTTCAATGAAACATGGTGAAGCCCCAAAATTGCCCTCCCTGGAAGCCTGTGTTTCAGACATAAGGAAGTGGTTAGCTGCAAATTTTGTACTTTTGAACTCGGACAAAACAGAGATACTTTTTCTAGGTCCCAAGAAACAAAGAGATCTTCTGATGAATCTGACCATTAATCTTGATGGTTGTACAGTCGTCTCAATTAAAACTGTGAAGGACCTCGGCGTTACTCTGGACCCTGATCTCTCTTTTGACGAATATATCAAGACTGTTTCAAGGACAGATCTACGTAACATTGCAAAAATCAGAAACTTGATGCAGAAACATTAATCCATGCTTTTGTCACTTCTAGGTTAGACTACTAACTAGAACCCAAAAATGTGATCATATTACTCTAGTGCTAGCCTCTCTACACTGGCTTCCTGTCAAGGCAAGGGCTGATTTCAAGGTTTTACTGCTAACCTACAAAGCATTACATGGGCTAGCTCCTACCTACCTCTCTGATTTGGTCCTGCCGTACATACCTACACGTACGCTACGGTCACAAGACGCAGGCCTCCTAATTGTTCCTAAAATTTCTAAGCAAACAGCTGGAGGCAGGGCTTTCTCCTATAGAGCTCCATTTTTATGGAATGGTCTGTCTGCCTACCCATGTGAGAGACGCAAACTCGGTCTCAACCTTTAAGTCTTTACTGAAGACTCATCTCTTCAGTGGGTCATATGATTGAGTGTAGTCTGGCCCAGGAGTGGGAAGGTGAACGGAAAGGCTCTGGAGCAACGAACCGCCCTTGCTGTCTCTGCCTGGCCGGTTCCCCTCTTTCCACTGGGATTCTCTGCCTCTAACCCTGCACAATGCAGATGCACTAAGCATCCTGGCGGGCTGTATCACCGCCTGGTATGGCAACTGCACCGCCCTCAACCGTAAGGCTCTCCAGAGGGTAGTGAGGTCTGCACAACGCATCACCGGGGGCAAACTACCTGCCCTCCAGGACACCTACACCACCCGATGCTATCAGGAAGGCCATAAAGATCATCAAGGACATCAACCACCCGAGCCACTGCCTGTTCACCCCGCTGCCATCCAGAAGGCGAGGTCAGTACAGGTGCATCAAAGCTGGGACCGAGAGACTGAAAAACAGCTTCTATCTCAAGGCCATCAGACTGTTAAACAGCCACCACTAACATTGAGTGGCTACTGCCAACACACTGTCAATGACACTGACTCCTCCAGCCACTTTAATCATGGGAATCGATGGGAAATGATGTAAATATATCACTAGCCACTTTAAACAATGCTACCTTATATAATGTTACTTACCCTACATTGTTCATCTCATATGCATACGTTGATACTGTACTCTATATCATCGACTGCATCCTTATGTAATACATGTATCACTAGCCACTTTAACTATGCCACTTGGTTTACATACTTATCTCATATGTATATACTGTACTCGATATCATCTACTGTATCTTGCCTATGCTGCTCTGTACCATCACTCATTCATATATCCTTATGTACATATTCTTTATCCCCTTACACTGTGTATGACAGTAGTTTTTTTTTTTGGAATTGTTAGTTAGATTACTTGCTCGTTATTACTGCATTGTCGGAACTAGAAGCACAAGCATTTCGCTACACTCGCATTAACATCTGCTAACCATGTGTATGTGACAAATAAAATTTGATTTGATTTGATTTTGATATTACAGGGGCTGAGTCACTGGCTTACTAGGGCTCTTTCATACCGTCCCTAGGAGGGGTGCGTCACTTGAGTGGATTGAGTCACTGACATGATCTTCCTGTCCGGGTTGGCGCCCCACCTTGGGTTGTGTTGTGTTGGAGATCTTTGTGGGCTATACTCGGCCTTGTCTCAGGATGGTAAGTTGGTGGTTGAAGATATCCCTCTAGTGGTGTGGGGGCTGTGCTTTGGCAAAGTGAGTGGGATTATATCCTGCCTGTTTGGCCCTGTCTGGGGGTATCGTCAGATGGGGCCACAGTGTCTCCCGACCCCTCCTGTCTCAGCCTCCAGTATTTATGCTGCATTAGTTTATGTGTCGGGGGGCTACGGTCAGTCTGTTATATCCCTAGTATTTCTCCTGTCTTAACTGGTGTCCTGTGTGAATTTAAATATGCTCTCTCTAACTCTTTCTTTCTCTCTCTCTCTCGGAGGACCTGAGCCCTAGGACCATGCCTCAGGACTACCTGGCGTGATGACTCCTTGCTGTCCCCAGTCTATCTGGCCGTGCTGCTGCTCCAGTTTCAACTGTTCTGCCTGCGGCTATGGAACCCTGACCTGTTCACCGGATGTGCTACCTGTCCCAGACCTGCTGTTTTCAACTCTCTAGAGACAGCAGGAGCGGTAGAGATACTCTGTATGATCGGCTATGAAAAGCCAACTGATATTTATTCCTGAGGTGCTGACCTGTTGCACCCTCGACAACTACTGTGAGTATTATTATTTGACCCTGCTGGTCATTTATGAACATTTGAACATCTTGGCCATGTTCTGTTATAATCTCCACCTGGCACAGCCTTAAGAGGACTGGCCACCCCTCATAGCCTGGTTCCTCTCTAGGTTTCTTCCTAGGTTCTGGCCTTTCTAGTGAGTTTTTCCTAGCCACCGTGCTTCTACACCTGCATTGCTTGCTGTTTGTGGTTTTAGGCTGGGTTTCTGTACAGCACTTTGTGACATCAGCTGATGTAAGAAGGGCTTTATAAATACATTTGATTGATTGATTGATTGTTCTATCTATCTTCCTTTCCCATCACTCTCAATGTGATAGAGCTTCTAAATGATTTATTTACCTTTTTCTCTCCTTCTGTTTTGCTCCCACTACTTTTCTCTCCTGTGTTTTTCTTTCCTGGGGATTAAAAACAGAGTTTAATACTGAAGTCATTGCTGAAGTCATTGCTTTTCTGAGTGGTTGCAATTATGGAATACATACTGTACCTTTGTTTCTCTTGTATATGTACCAAGCCACTCCAGTGATGATCAGTATGACTGGTAGAACAGCCAATAAGGTGTATTGGATTGTATTGTATTGTTGAGGGGAAGAAGATGGATCTTCTTCTGAAGTCCCCACTGTGTCTGCCCCTAAAGGACATGACAGTGTTCTGTCAATCTACAGTGTAACAGATAGTTTGGCTGTGTGCAAAAGAGAACTCTTCCAGTACAGTCCAATACAAGAGATTATGGGGTCAGCTTGACTACTGATTTTTGTTCAAAGTTCTGTAAATGTACTGGCCCTTTGATGGGAATATGGGTTATATAAACAGAAACATACATTTAAATGATTTCATTTTAATATTATTTTTATGGAGAAGAATTTCATGACAAACATTCACTGACCTTTAGGTGACGTTGTTGGTATGAGGAATGTTGTAATGTCTCGTCCATTTGGTTGAGTTAATGGTGGATGTTTGGTGGTAGTGGTTGTGAGGGGATGGTATTTCCCAAACAGACAAGAGGAACATTAGCCAGAGCAAAGGCACATTACAAAACCATATTATGTACCTAAGTCTAATGAGTAGAACATTTGGTGAAATGTGTTATCAATTTCACTCAACTCAGTCTGTCAGGTCGGGTAATCTACATACTGCAGTGCTGTTGGCCTGGAAGGGCCCTCGTTTTACAGTATGATGTTACAATATCTAGAGGATTTTTTTTTTTTTTTGCTGTTACAATATCTACCGTATGCTGTTACAATATCTACAGTATGCTGTTACAATATCTACAGTATGCTGTTACAATATCTACAGTATGCTGTTACAATATCTACAGTATGCTGTTACAATATTTACAGTATGCTGTTACAATATCTACAGTATGCTGTTACAATATCTACAGTATGCTGTTACAATATCTACAGTATGCTGTTACAATATTACAGTATGCTGTTACAATATCTACAGTATGCTGTTACAATATCTACCGTATGCTGTTACAATATCTACAGTATGCTGTTACAATATCTACAGTATGCTGTTACAATATCTACAGTATGCTGTTACAATATGCTGTTACAATACAGTATGCTGTTACAATACAGTATGCTGTTTACAGTATGCTGTTACAATATTTACAGTATGCTGTTACAATATGCTGTTTACAGTATGCTGTTACAATATCTACAGTATGCTTTACAATATCTACAGTATGATGTTACAATATTTACAGTATGCTGCCATTACAATATCTACGTATGCTGTATGATTTTACAGTATGCTGTTACAATATCTACAGTATGCTGTTACAATATCTACAGTATGCTGTTACAGTATATACAGTATGCTGTTACAATATCTACAGTATGCTGTTAAAATATCACAGTATGCTGTTGCAATATTTACAGTATGCTGTTACAATATTTATAGTATGATGTTACAATATCTACAGTATGCTGTTACAATATTTACAGTATGCTGTTACAATATGCTGTTACACAGTATACAGTATGTTACAATATTTACAGTATGCTGTTACAATATCTACAGTATGCTGTTACAATATCTACAGTATGCTGTTACAATATCTACAGTATGCTGTTACAGTATGCTGTTATCTACAGTATGCTGTTACAATATCACAGTATGCTGTTCCAATATTTACAGTATGCTGTCACAATATCTACAGTATGCTGTTACAATATCACAGTATGTTGTTACAATATTTACAGTATGCTGTTACAATATCTACCGTATGCTGTTACAATATTTACAGTATGCTGTCACAATATCTACAGTATGCTGTTACAATATCACAGTATGTTGTTACAATATTTACAGTATGCTGTTACAATATCTACCGTATGCTGTTACAATATTTACAGTATGCTGTTCAATATCTACAGTATGCTGTTACAATATCACAGTATGTTGTTACAATATTTACAGTATGCTGTTACAATATTTACAGTATGCTGTCACAATTTCTACAGTATGCTGTTACAATATCTACAGTATGCTGTTACAGTAGCTACAGTATGCTGTTACAATATTTACAGTATGCTGTTACAATATCACAGTATGCTGTTACAATATCAGAGTATGCTGTTACAATATCTACCGTATGCTGTTACAATATCTACCGTATGCTGTTACAATATCTACAGTATGCTGTTACAATATCACAGTATGCTGTTACAATATTTACAGTATGCTGTTACAATATTTACAGTATGCTGTTGCAATATCTACGGTATGCTGTAACAATATCTATGGTATGCTGTTACAATATCACAGTATGCTGTTACAATATCTACAGTACGCTGTTACAATATCTACGGTATGCTGTTACAATATCACACTATGCTATTTCAATATTTACAGTATGCTGTTACAATATCACAGCATGCTGTTACAATATCTACAGTACGCTGTTACAATATCTACCGTATGCTGTTACAATATCACAGTATGCTGTTACAATATTTACAGTATGATGGTACAATATCTACAGTATGCTGTTACTATATCTACAGTATGATGTTACAATATCTACAGTATGCTGTTACAATATTTACAGTATGCTATTACAATATTTACAGCATGCTGTTAAAATATCTACGGTATGCTGTAACAATATTTTTATTTATTTATTTTACCTTTATTTAACCAGGTAGGCAAGTTGAGAACAAGTTCTCATTTACAATTGCGACCTGGCCAAGATAAAGCAAAGCAGTTCGACAGATACAACGACACAGAGTTACACATGGAGTAAAACAAACATACAGTCAATAATACAGTATAAACAAGTCTATATACAATGTGAGCAAATGAGGTGAGAAGGGAGGTAAAGGTAAAAAAGGCCATGGTGGCAAACTAAATACAATATAGCAAGTAAAACACTGGAATGGTAGTTTTGCAATGGAAGAATGTGCAAAGTAGAAATAAAAATAATGGGGTGCAAAGGAGCAAAATAAAATAAATAAATTAAATACAGTTGGGAAAGAGGTAGTTGTTTGGGCTAAATTATAGGTGGGCTATGTACAGGTGCAGTAATCTGTGAGCTGCTCTGACAGTTGGTGCTTAAAGCTAGTGAGGGAGATAAGTGTTTCCAGTTTCAGAGATTTTTGTAGTTCGTTCCAGTCATTGGCAGCAGAGAACTGGAAGGAGAGGCAGCCAAAGAAAGAATTGGTTTTGGGGGTGACTAGAAAGATATACCTGCTGGAGCGTGAGCTACAGGTGGGAGATGCTATGGTGACCAGCGACCTGAGATAAGGGGGGACTTTACCTAGCAGGGTCTTGTAGATGACATGGAGCCAGTGGGTTTGGCGACGAGAATGAAGCGAGGGCCAGCCAACGAGAGCGTACAGGTCGCAATGGTGGGTAGTATATGGGGCTTTGGTGACAAAACGGAATGCACTGTGATAGACTGCATCCAATTTGTTGAGTAGGGTATTGGAGGCTGTTTTGTAAATGACATCGCCAAAGTCGAGGATTGGTAGGATGGTCAGTTTTACAAGGGTATGTTTGGCAGCATGAGTGAAGGATGCTTTGTTGCGAAATAGGAAGCCAATTCTAGATTTAACTTTGGATTGGAGATGTTTGATATGGGTCTGGAAGGAGCGTTTACAGTCTAACCAGACACCTAAGTATTTGTAGTTGTCCACGTATTCTAAGTCAGAGCCGTCCAGAGTAGTGATGTTGGACAGGCGGGTAGGTGCAGTTAGCGATCGGTTGAAGAGCATGCATTTAGTTTTACTTGTATTTAAGAGCAATTGGAGGCCACGGAAGGAGAGTTGTATGGCATTGAAGCTTGCCTGGAGGGTTGTTAACACAGTGTCCAAAGAAGGGCCAGAAGTATACAGAATGGTGTCGTCTGCGTAGAGGTGGATCAGAGACTCACCAGCAGCAAGAGCGACCTCATTGATGTATACAGAGAAGAGAGTCGGTCCAAGAATTGAACCCTGTGGCACCCCCATAGAGACTGCCAGAGGTCCGGACAGCAGACCCTCCGATTTGACACACTGAACTCTATCAGAGAAGTAGTTGGTGAACCAGGCGAGGCAATCATTTGAGAAACCAAGGCTGTCGAGTCTGCCGATGAGGATGTGGTGATTAACAGAGTCGAAAGCCTTGGCCAGATCAATGAATACGGCTGCACAGTAATGTTTCTTATCGATGGCGGTTAAGATATTGTTTAGGACCTTGAGCGTGGCTGAGGTGCACCCAGGACCAGCTCTGAAACCAGATTGCATAGCAGAGAAGGTATGGTGAGGTTCGAAATGGTCGGTAATCTGTTTGTTGACTTGGCTTTCGAAGATCTTAGAAAGGCAGGGTAGGATAGATATAGGTCTGCAGCAGTTTGGGTCAAGAGTGTCCCCCTTTGAAGAGGGGGATGACCGCAGCTGCTTTCCAATCTTTGGGATTCTCAGACGACACGAAAGAGAGGTTGAACAGGCTAGTAATAGGGGTGGCAACAATTTTGGCAGATAATTTTAGAAAGAAAGGGTCCGGATTGTCTAGCCCGGCTGAATTGTAGGGGTCCAGATTCTGCAGCTCTTTCAGAACATCAGCTGAATGGATTTGGGAGAAGGAGAAATGGGGAAGGCTTGGGCGAGTTGCTGTTGGGGGTGCAGTGCTGTTGACCGGGGTAGGAGTAGCCAGGTGGAAAGCATGGCCAGCCGTAGAAAAATGCTTATTGAAATTCTCAATTATGGTGGATTTATCAGTGGTGACAGTGTTTCCTATCTTCAGTGCAGTGGGCAGCTGGGAAGAGGTGTTCTTATTCTCCATGGACTTTACAGTGTCCCAGAACTTTTTGAGTTAGTGTTGCAGGAAGCAAATTTCTGCTTGAAAAAGCTAGCCTTGGCTTTTCTAACTGCCTGTGTATAATGGTTTCTGGCTTCTCTGAACAGCTGCATATCACGGGGCTGTTCGATGCTAATGCAGAACGCCATAGGATGTTTTTGTGTTGGTTAAGGGCAGTCAGGTCTGGGGAGAACCAAGGGCTATATCTGTTCCTGGTTCTAAATTTCTTGAATGGGGCATGTTTATTTAAGATGGTTAGGAAGGCATTTAAAAAAAATATCCAGGCATCCTCTACTGACGGGATGAGATCAATATCCTTCCAGGATACCCCGGCCAGGTCGATTAGAAAGGCCTGCTCGCTGAAGTGTTTCAGGGAGCGTTTTACAGTGATGAGTGGAGGTCGTTTGACCGCTGACCCATTACGGATGCAGGCAATGAGGCAGTGATCGCTGAGATCTTGGTTGAAGACAGCAGAGGTGTATTTAGAGGGGAAGTTGGTTAGGATGATATCTATGGTATGCTGTTACAATATCACGGTATGCTGTTACAATATTTACAGTATGCTGTTACAATATCACAGTATGCTGTTACAATATCTACAGTACGCTGTTACAATATCTACGGTATGCTGTTACAATATCACAGTATGCTGTTACAATATCTACGGTATGCTGTTACAATATCACAGTATGCTGTTACAATATCACAGTATGCTATTACAATATCAACAGTATGATGTTACAATATTTACAGTATGTGGTTACAATTTTTACAGTATGCTGTTACAGTATTTACAGTATGCTGTTACAATATCTACAGTATGATGTTACAATATTTACAGTATGCGGTTACAATTTTTACAGTATGCTGTTACAATATTTACAGTATGCTGTTACAATATTTACAGTATGCTGTTACAATATCTACGGTATGCTGTAACAATATCTACGGTATGCTGTTACAATATCACAGTATGCTGTTACAATATCTACAGTACGCTGTCACAATATCTACGGTATGCTGTTACAATATCACAGTATGCTGTTACAATATCACAGTATGCTGTTACAATATCACAGTACGCTGTTACAATATCACAGTATGCTTTTACAATATCTACGGTATGCTGTTACAATATCTACAGTACGCTGTTACAATATCACAGTATGCTGTTACAATATCACAGTATGCTGTTACAATATCACAGTATGCTGTTACAATATCACAGTATGCTGTTACAATATTTGCAGTATGCTGTTACAATATCTACAGTATGCTGTTACAATATCTACAGTATGATGTTACAATATTTACAGTATGCTGTTACAATATCTACAGTATGATGTTACAATATTTACAGTATGCGGTTACAATTTCTACAGTATGCTGTTACAATATCACAGTATGCTGTTACAGTATCACAGTATGCTGTTACAATATCTATGATATGTTGTTACAATATCTACAGTACGCTGTTACAATATCACAGTATGCTGTTACAATATCTACGGTATGCTGTTACAATATCTACAGTATGCTGTTACAATATCTACAGATGATTTCCAAAGTGAGTAGATAATATCAATAATGATGTTCAAAAAGATTGTTGTGATTAATAAGAATATTCTGTCTTACTTTGAATATCAATTTTGACGTCTGTCATTTGAGTCTCACTGATTCCACACCTGTACCACCCCTAATCGTCCTCGGTGACGTTTGAGAGGACAGAGAGGTTCCCAGGAGAGGTGCTATTAAACATCTCCACTCTGCCTCTGTACAGATCACTCTGGGTTGATATTATCTCAGGTGTCTGTTGACCTCTGAGTTTAGTCCATGTGAAGCTGGGAGGTTTAGCCTGGGCGACCAGTGAGATATACCTACGGGGGTGCTGCTATGGTAATCAGTGAGCTGAGATAAGGTGGGGCTTTACCTAGCAGAGACTTGTAGATGACCTGGAGTCAGTGGGTTTGGGACAAGTATGAAGCGATGGCCAGCCAACAACAGCGTTATTGGACACATATTCTTCTAATTACAGAAAATGGTAGATCTCTACAACTACTACCATACACACCTAACCATATCATCCATTTTGTATCCAGTTTTGCATTTTAAGTTTCCTGTTTTACTTTCTATATACACAGCGATGTAAGCTTGATATTAGCTGCATCTCTTACCTTCAACAGTGAGTTCGACGTCGCTGTATTTTTCATGGCTGATTTGGCACCTGTACCACCCCTGATCGTCCTCGGTGACGTGTGAGAGGAGGACAGAGAGGTTCCCAGGAGAGTTGCTATTAAACATCTCCACTCTGCCTCTGTACAGATCACTCTGGGTTGATATTATCTCAGTTGTCTGTTGACCTCTGAGTTTAGTCCATCTGAAGCTGGGAGGTTTAGCCTGGGTTTTACTACAGGAGCAGGGCAGGAGAACAGACTGGCCTGGGGATGCATTGACCACCCTTGATCGAGGTTCTGACAGAGTGCAGCCTGTTGAAACACAAAGCAATGTGTTATTGGATACTTCTTTTTCTGATTACAGAAAATCATAGATCTCTACAACTACTACCATAAACACTTAACAATCAATTACAACAAACATTACCAACAATACATAACAAACATTACAAAAAATACTACTGCTCCCTGTCTTATACCTTGAAATGGCTGATATATTTTAAGATGGGCCATATCATTAATTGTGTATAGATAGTTTTATTTAAGTGTGTTTCCTGTTTTACTTTCTATATACACAGCGATGTAAGCTTGATATTAGCTGCATCTCTTACCTTCAACAGTGAGTTCGACGTCGCTGTATTTTTCATGGCTGATTTGGCACCTGTACCACCCCTGATCGTCCTCGGTGACGTGTGAGAGGAGGACAGAGAGGTTCCCAGGAGAGGTGCTATTAAACATCTCCACTCTGCCTCTGTACAGATCACTCTGGGTTGATATTATCTCAGTTGTCTGTTGACCTCTGAGTTTAGTCCATGTGAAGCTGGGAGGTTTAGCCTGGGTTTTACTACAGGAGCAGGGCAGGAGAACAGACTGGCCTGAGTAGACAGTGATCTTACCATAGTTAGTGACTAATAGAGTGCAGCCTGTTGAAACACAAAGCAACATAAACCATAGTGTTTTAATGTCATTGCAGGATTACAGAGCTCCATTAACAAAACACCATCAAATATGAGATCTGTATGTAACTGTACCAACACATTATTTTGTGTCATTTTTCATTTTGCTCGTACTTTAAACAGCGATCCACTTATGTTGACTTTGGAACGTCGACAGATCTGATATTTCATCAGCATTTTAATAGTTTTAAATCGATGCTATAAAACATTGTTATTAAACCATACAACCAAGAAACGCATTTAAATCTGTATTGAAAAAAATCAACCAGCAACAGTTTCTGTGTTTACTGAAGTGTACAGTATGCATTTTTAAGCTGCAAGATATTCTGCTAACTTTCTATTTTCAACACATGCCAGATGTTGTTTGAATACATTTATCTGACACATTTACTTATGCAGGGTAGGTAGGAGGTTATCTTTGCTATACATATGACATTATCTACAGGTTAGGATATTGTAGGACTCACCTGCAGTGATATGAAGGAAAGAGCTGATCAGACACACAGAGATCCACATGGTGACTGTCCACTGATGTTGAGCGATATGATGTAAACCAAGATAGAGACTGTTTGTTCAGTGTTTATTATGCGAAAAACGTTCAATGCAGCTGTTTTTATCAAATAATTTCTGGGTAACAATTAAAGTACAAATCTGGCGTCTGAAGTGGCCACACAGCATTTACAGCGATGCAGCCTCCACAGAAGTCAGGGTATTCATACTTCTTGCTTCACGGTGCAGAGCTGTTGTGAAGGAAGTTGTGAAGGACCTGAGTTTATGTTTTTACTGGATGTACCCCCCCCTACTGTCAACCAATCATGTCAATGTGCAGAGCCTTCTGCAGTGTTACACAATTTGGGAGGTGCATGACGATGCGGTACAGAACTTGATTTGGCCTCTGCAAGCCTCCGGAGGCTCCGCAATTACGTCACACCCTCCATACGGAGCCTCCGCATCACATTGCTGGATCAAGCAAAAATCATGTTTTTACTGAAATTGTTTTCAATTAAAATGGTCAAAAAGACACAAATAGCTTCTTAGCAAAGAGCAATTTCTCAAGCAAAATTCTTGCTTGAATTTGCAAGGACTGTCTGGGAGTGGTCTGAGTTGTGAGGGAAACACTGAAAAATAGGTGTTAAAGGCAGAGAGGTTGGGAACTCTATTTCTCATTGGTCTATTAACTAATTTACTGCCTGGTGACCAGGCAGGCCAAAACGCCAACCCACCAAAACAGACTGACATTTCAGGCAGCCTTTTAAATAGCTATTACACTAAAAGGGCATTATCATCATTTTCACAATTCTACAATATTATTCCAACCTCATAGTGTGGAAGTATAAAACACAGGTATATTACATTTTTGACTGCACTGGGCCTTTAAGGGACTGAATTTGACACACTTCTCCCCCTGAGTGTTGACTGCTAATGGTATTTCTGAACGTGTGACTGTACTCAGGGAAATCAGCTAGTGTATGAAGGCCATCCTCCTCACTTCCTGACTCTCAACCCACATCCGGTTCCAGGCCTCTCTAACAGGCCTCTCTGCTTCTCCTTTTCTCTAAATAGTCCTATTACTCTCATTAGAGTCAGCTATTCTCAGATTGAAATGTGTCTATGTAGGAGATGATTATCTGTGTAGTATGCGTAGTATGATGTAATGTAATGAGAGTTACTCGTACCCTTAATCAGTCCCTTTCCTGTGCGTGCGTGTGCGTGTGTGCGTGTGCATGTGTGTGTGCGTGTGCGTGCGTGTGTGTGCGCATGCATGTGCGTGTGTGTGTGTGTGTGCGTGTGTGTGTGCGTGTATGTGTGTGTGTGCGTGTATGTGTGTGTGTGTGCGCGTGTGTGTGTGTGTGCGTGTGTGTGTGTGTGTGTGCGTGCGTGTGTGTGGAATTGTTCTTCTATCCTCGTAGGGACCTGAAATCCCCAAAAGTCCCTACAAAGATAGTTAAAAAAGTACAATTATATTTTAAGTTACACTTAGTAAAAAGGGTTATTTGGCTGTCCCTATAGCAGAACCCTTTTTGGTTTCAGGATAACCCTTTTGGGTGCCCTGAATGAACCCAAAAGGGTTCAACCTGGAAGCAAAAATGGTTCTTCAAAGGGTTCTCCTATTTAGGTTGTAGATAGCACCCTTAGGGTTGGAATCAGGGTTAGGTTTAGGGTTAGGTGTAAGGATTTGGTTTAGAGTAAGGGTTAGGGTTAGGGTTAGGTGTAAGGATTTGTTTTAGAGTAAGGGTTAGGGTTAGGGTTAGGATTTGGTTTTAGGTAAGGGTTAGGTTAGGTGTAAGGATTTGGTTTAGAGTAAGGGTTAGGGTTAGGGTTAGGTGTAAGGATTTGGTTTAGAGTAAGGGTTAGGGTTAGGGTTAGGTGTAAGGATTTGGTTTAGAGTAAGGGTTAGGGTTAGGGTTAGGTGTAAGGATTTGGTTTAGAGTAAGGGTTAGGGTTAGGGTTAGGTGTAAGGATTTGGTTTAGAGTAAGGGTTAGGGTTAGGGTTAGGTTAAGGATTTGGTTTAGAGTAAGGGTTAGGGTTAGGGTTAGGTGTAAGGATTTGGTTTAGAGTAAGGGTTAGGGTTAGGGTTAGGTGTAAGGATTTGGTTTAGAGTAAGGGTTAGGGTTAGGGTTAGGTGTAAGGATTTGGTTTAGAGTAAGGGTTAGGGTTAGGGTTAGGTGTAAGGATTTGGTTTAGAGTAAGGGTTAGGGTTAGGGTTAGGTGTAAGGATTTGGTTTAGAGTAAGGGTTAGGGTTAGGGTTAGGTGTAAGGATTTGGTTTTAGGGTTAGGGTTAGGGTTAGGTGTAAGGATTTGGTTTAGAGTAAGGGTTAGGGTTAGGGTTAGGTGTAAGGATTTGGTTTAGAGTAAGGGTTAGGGTTAGGGTTAGGTGTAAGGATTTGGTTTGAGTAGGGTTAGGGGGTTAGTTTAGGGTTAGGTGTAAGGATTTGGTTTTAAGGGTTAGGGTTAGGGTTAGGTGTAAGGATTTGGTTTAGAGTAAGGGTTAGGGTTAGGGTTAGGTGTAAGGATTTGGTTTAGTAAGGGTTAGGGTTAGGGTGTAAGGATTTGGTTTAGAGTAAGGGTTAGGGTTAGGGTTAGGTGTAAGGATTTGGTTTAGAGTAAGGGTTAGGGTTAGGGTTAGGTGTAAGGATTTGGTTTAGAGTAAGGGTTAGGGTTAGGGTTAGGTGTAAGGATTTGGTTTAGAGTAAGGGTTAGGGGTAAGGATTTGGTTTAGAGTAAGGGTTAGGGTTAGGGGTGTAAGGATTTGGTTTAGAGTAAGGGTTAGGGTTAGGGTTAGGTGTAAGGATTTGGTTTAGAGTAAGGGTTAGGGTTAGGGTTAGGTTAGGTGTAAGGATTTGGTTTAGAGTAAGGGTTAGGGTTAGGGTTAGGTGTAAGGATTTGGTTTAGAGTAAGGGTTAGGGTTAGGGTTAGGTGTAAGGATTTGGTTTAGAGTAAGGGTTAGGGTTAGGGTTAGGTGTAAGGATTTGGTTTAGAGTAAGGGTTAGGGTTTTAGGGTTAGGTGTAAGGATTTGGTTTAGAGTAAGGGTTAGGGTTGAATTGCCATTGATTTGCTGTAAAACTGAGAAAAAAAAACTGCCCCATGGCAAAATTTGTGGAATTGCAATTACATTTGTAATATAACTGCAACGTGTTCTCATGACAAAACGTGTAGAACTGCAAAAAAGGACTAAATTGTTTTGCTGCGAGATGGGGGCCCTCAACCAAATCTCGCTTGGGGCCCCCAAAAGCTAGAGCCGCGAGGGGACCATTGGGCAATGCAAGCATGGCTGCGGGAGCTGAACATAGCTGGGCTAAAGTTGGGCACAGCTGAACTTTATGCAAATCTTTGGTTATATGACACGTGAGTAGCCAATTGAAGCTCACCAGAGCTTCCAACCCCTGCTGGATTGGCTGACAAAGGCTGCTGATACGTAATCACTACTCAGCATGCTTGTTAGCACCCACATAAGGGCGAAGCTAGCATGGCTAAGCAAGTTACCCCTATATAGTGTATCTCAGCCAGAGCAATAGGATAAAGTGGCTCAGCTCTGCTCGCCCTGACTAAAAGTTACACTTCCAGTATAGCAGGTTAAAAAACCTACATATTTTGCGGACCCCTACTGGAATTCTTAGCAATTTGGTTGTTTTCAATAAAAATAAAAAATAAAATCCCCTGCCTATTGCAACAACCACAGACCAGGCTCAACTTTTTAAAATCCCCTGCCTATTGCAACAACCACAGACCAGGCTCAACTTTTTAAATTCCCCTGCCTATTGCAACAACCACAGACCAGGCTCAACTTTTTTTTTGCAACAACCACAGACCAAATCCCCTGCCTATTGCAACAACCACAGACCAGGCTCAACTTTTTAAAATCCCCTGCCTATTGCAACAACCACAGACCAGGCTCAACAGACCAGGCTCAACTTTTAAAATCCCCTGCCTATTGCAACAACCACAGACCAGGCTCAACTATTTTTAAAATCCCCTGCCTATTGCAACAACCACAGACCAGGCTCAACTTTTTAAAATCCCTGCCTATTGCAACAACCACAGACCAGGCTCAACTTTTTAAAATCCCTGCCTATTGCAACAACCACAGACCAGGCTCAACTTTTTAAAATCCCCTGCCTATTGCAACAACCACAGACCAGGCTCTTTTAAAAACCCTTTTGCAACAACCACAAAGGCTCAACCCTGCCTATTGCAACAACCACAGACCAGGCTCAACTTTTTAAAATCCCCTGCCTATTGCAACAACCACAGACCAGGCTCAACTGCCTTTAAAACAGACCAGGCTCCTTTTTGCCTATTGCAACAACCACAGACCAGGCTCAACTTTTTAAAATGCAACAACCCCCTGCCTATTGCAACAACCACAGACCAGGCTCAACTTTTTAAATCCCTGCCTATTGCAACAACCACAGACCATTTTAAAATCCCCTGCCTATTGCAACAACCACAGACCAGGCTCAACTTTTTAAAATCCCCTGCCTATTGCAACAACCACAGACCAGGCTCAACTTTTTAAAATCCCCCCTGCCTATTGCAACAACCACAGACCAGGCTCAACTTTTTAAAACCCCCTGCCTATTGCAACAACCACAGACCAGGCTCAACTTTTTAAAATCCCCTGCCTATTGCAACAACCACAGACCAGGCTCTTTTTAAAACTATTGCAACAACCACAGACCAGGCTCAAAAAAAAAAACGTTTTATTTTTATTTAACCTTTATTTAACTAGGCAAGTCAGTTAAGAACAAATTCTTATTTACAATGATGGCCTACCCCGGCCAAACCCTACCCCGGCCAAACCCTACCCTGGACGACTCTGGGCCAATTGTGCGCTGCCCAATGGAACTCCCATTCACGGCCGGGTGTGATACAGCCTGGAATTGAGCCAGGGTCTGTAGTGACACCTCTAGCACTGAGATGCAGTGCCTTAGACCGCTGCACCACTCGGGAGCCCCAATAGGGATGAACCAGAAGATCCGTTTTAGGCTCCGCCTACTGGAATTCCTTACCGTTTTTAATTTTTAAATTTTTTAAAATCACCTGGGGCAAAAATGCTGATCGATCACTATGTCATACCCTACTCAGAGATTCTTTAAGGTCTGAAAAGCACTTTCACTTTGCCCTGGTCAGCAGTATTTTTCTGTTGCCCTAAGAATATGGTCACTTACCCGACAATGTGAAGATAGTTGTTTACATGCACACATGCCTTAACGTGTCCGTCTCTTGGGTCCGTTTTGACTTCATGACTACCAAGTATTCAAAGAGCCAAACGTGTTTTTATGAATGTCTATAAAACCAAAAACAAATTCCCCATTATAAAAATATTGTACAGCAGAGCTACTGTCTCTCTCTTTCCACAGATCACACATAATGCCACATAATGCCACATAATGCCCCATAATGCCACATAATGCCAATGCTGTCAAGTGGTCAAGCCTCCACCCTTATTCATTGGTTCTGTAATAAACAGATGTACTACTTTGTTCCCACGACAGTTAAATATACATCAGAGTTGCTCTGTGATGCTGAGCTAACCAACCCTGCTGGAGCACTGAACAGCATCTATGACTGACATCATATTGACAGATGTTTGCTTGACCTGCAGCGATCACAGTCAGTCTGGACGAATCACAGCTGCTGGAGTGGATAAGGTTACAATAAAATAGATGTAATTACTAAATAGGATAAATCCCCTTAGACCACAGCAATTTGACTGGTACACTTAATATGGCCGCCGGGCCACCCATCATGGGTCGTTGCCGTAAATGTAAATGTCTGTTCCAGTAATTGTATGGTTCTAATCCTTTAGAGTATCCAGGCATCCAGTACTGTGCTAATTATGTGCTTCTAGAAACTGAAGGTCTCAGAGAGTGTCAGAGAGTAGTTTGGTCAAAGAGGAACTCATACTTTTTAACCCAACTCCTCTTTCAGCCTCCATATGGAATATTTACAACTGAATATGATTGAAGGAACGACCCCATCTAGTGGAGGAATAATCGACATGAAAAAAGCATAATCCTCATCCCTGTATATTCAAACGCGTTTTATTCAAGTGCATGCACACATTTCATGTTAATATAGTTTTTTGCATAATTTTAATCTACGAACAGTGATACATTTGGATATGCTTTCAGCATATGTAACCAAATCAATCAGATATTGTATTTCCAAAACTACAGTACTGTCATTTCAAACTCTTATTAAAAACCGATTGGCAGCAGGGCAGAATTATTAGATTTGTGGATGTGTGTTAGGAGCATTGTTGCATCTGTGCCAGGCAGTGCTATCAGATGTATTCTGGTCTCACCACAAAGCGAAGGTCATACTGGCCTTCAGGACAGGGGTAGGACAGGGCCAGACTGCTGTTAGTAGGGCTCTGGGCCATGTCGTTCTTGAAGTCCTGGACGTGAAAGACAAACCTGCCCTCACATGTTAGGAGCTGAAGTGAACACTGTTGGTCTGGTTTTGTCTGAGGCTGCTTTGGAGAGAGAGACTGGCAGTGGGGAAGGAAATACACCTGGAACATTCTCGTTGGTTCTTAAAGAATCTTGCTGACCAACTGATGGGGTTGGTTTCCTTGGTTTGGTAAATCACACTATTGTGGTTTGGTGTTGTGAATGAGTTGACATAGTCTGGGGCTGGAGTGGAACTTGAGCTTGAGGAGTACACCACATGATTGGCTGATGCCTGATCATAGGAAAGTCTACTCCAAAAAATATAAATCATGTCATTGTCCTACTAACAACGTAATTCACAAATGAACATGACTTGTGTGATGTGTGATGAATAGAGAAATGGAAATATCAGATTTCATTGTGTCGTTGGCCAACTGAACTTATCCTGGTCCCAGATCTGTTTGTGTTGTATGGCCATGGCATGTGGCATGACAATAACCATAGGAGTTGACTGGACAGTACAATCCAGGCTACAGGGAACTCACTGAATAGATTCCATGTTGTAGAGTCCAGGGACATGGAGAAGCAACAGCAGCCACAGAGGAGTGATTCAAGGCCTCAGCATTTTCACCAACCAGCTTGGGAAACTGACAAAAAGACAAGCAATAGAGTGAGGGTTCTCACAGTCTAGCCCACGTGTTTTTGCCTCATGGTATTAACCATATTAACTTTTGCCTCTAGGGGTGCTCTTGAGCCAAAAGGGGTCTTCTATATAGGCCCATATCCCCACATCCAGGAGCAAAACCATTGGCCTAAAGCTTTAATGTCTATATATTGTAGCGACCCGCACAGACCCGCACAGACAGTGTGTTATTTGTTAGGCTAGTAGGTGGTTGTGATGTACTTACCAGTACCCAGTGTTCGCGGGGTCCGACATGCCAATCAACCTGCTATCTGCCAATCACGGGAATGCCTGGAATGTTCTGATGCCGGGTATCCTGGTGGTTTGCGGAGTGGCGTGGAGGGGGGGTTGGGCAGGGGGATGGAGCATTGGAAGTTAAGACCAGGTTTAGCCTTTGTTCTCCCTCTTACGTCTGGGCTTCACAAGAGAAGGTCACGATTGGCTTGTGGGTTATCTTTCATTTATTTGGCGTGGGCTACGGCCAAACAGTAGCCTGTGTAAAGTTGGTAATAAACCGTCAATTCGTAAACTCAAACCTCTGTCTGGACAATTGTTCCTTTATGATCTAGTCAGGTCATTACAATATTATACCATCTTCCCCAACAATAACAACCACCATGAATAGGTTTAGCTGATGCAATAAATGAATTACAACTCAAATGTGTTTTATTCATAAAAAAGTAGCAAAATTGAATTCTACACCAAAATGACCATGCTGGATCACTGTATCTAGTGAATGTGCTTTTCCCACTCCAGACAGTGTACTGATAAGAAACCATAGCACATTTAGTTGATATTCAACAAAATCCATTTTCTGTACATAAAGTCAATTTGTGCACAACAGACAATCAAGTATATCCAATATAATCCAATATAAAAGCAAACATTTTATTCAGCACTAAGGACAATAGTTCATCTAGAATTTTCAGAGACATTTGACATTCAGATTCTTAAATATCTTACCTCTTGGTGTCTTGCTGTGCGCGTCGTGGTTCTTTTAAAACCCTTGTAAAATGACACAGCTTAGATATATATTAGATTTTTATTGAACCTTTATTTAACTAGGCTATAGCCACAGGGGTGAAAGTATTTACTAACGTAATCAAAACTGCACGCATGCAACTGGATTCTCTACATTTAGTGTGACCTCACAGAGGGGCTGGTTGCACAGCTTGTAGATATTGTTTTAGTTTGATCCCCAATAGATAAGACTGACTAAACCAAGAGAGATCAAGGATTAGGTCAAGCCTAATCTCATCAACCTTGGACAAGAAAAAACAATGGCTGACCCTAAATCCTAACCCTAACCCTAAATCCTAACCCTAAATCCTAACACTAAATCCTAACCCTAAATCCTAACCCTAAATCCTAACCCTAAATCCTAACACTAAATACTAAATCCTAACCCTAAATCCTAACCCTAAATCCTAACCCTAAACCTAAATGTAAAATTATTTAATACATTTGTATTATGTTCAATCAATATTCAGAATAAACAACATTGAACAAATGACAAATGCTTTGTAAGTGCACACCCACATGACATGATAACACACACGTGCTAATTAATAACAAGGTATATTCATAGTACCCAACCTAAATGATGTGATAGTTACATAATGCAGACAAATAGTCATCTTCTTTGAGGTTAACGTCTCTTGATTTTGTATGTTTTCCAACCTCACCCAATAAAAGACTCCGGGTGTATCAAGATAGATTTTACTCAACAAACACCAGTAAAACAAAACAGGATGATGTGAGATTCTGCTCTTGTTCTATATTCCATGAAAAAACATATTTTCATAAAGGTCAATGGAGTCACATAAAGCAGGTTTATATTTTTTGTATTTTCATTGTTGGACATAAAAGACTAAAAACACAGCAAATCATCTCCAAGTGATCTTCATTGTGGAAATGTGTTCCCAGGTATTCCCCTGCACAATAGAGAGACACGTGATCATATACAAATGTAAGCACGGTTTGAAATGATTACGTTTTAGTCAAATATATCTGTTTGGGCTTCATGTGGTCAATTTCCAGTCTACAAATGATTTGTAATTATGTTCCGGCCCACCGACCATCCGCTCAAGAACAAAATCCTCCCACCGCTGACCTAGTTGATGATCCCTGACGTAGGGTATAGTGTCCTGAAGTATATGATTTTATGTAGTAAAAAGTAAGACGAAACTGTGATATACATTGGGGGGAAAATACAACAAATCCATTAGTTCCTGGATGTACAGTATCTGCATTTTATGAGTTAAATCACAGTTTAAGATGAATTGATAATTTGTACATTCATTCTGACAGTCTACATTACTTTAGAAGACAGCCGTTGGCCTAGGAAGAGGATGGCCATCAAGAGGACATCCTCAACTAGAGGACTTTGTTCAGGTAGCCTAGGCTACTCTCGGCTCCCATTTACTGAACAGAATGTCTTGCCCCTGAAACCTTGAGTTGAGTTCATTAGGGAATGCGACTAAATTATTATTTTAAATGTTTTGCAACATAAAATGAAAAAATGACAGGTAGCCCCTCCCTGTTTAAGTCTGTTTTCTTCCGTTTGATGCTTACCTCAGGTCACACCAAAATGGCTTCTGATCCGTGATTGATCGATTGGGCTGCGTGTCGTCTTCACAGTCAATTAACAAGCAGCAAGTTAACTTTTGAGTGCATGGAATGTCAACAACTATGTTCCACATAGCTACTATATGTCCTTGTTTCCTAAATGAACTCCAGACCCTCATACTTCACGTCTCCTATCTTGGTTTCAGGTAACAGGATCTGGCCGTCCAGTGTGAATGCCATTATGTACGAGGCGATTTTCCCAGCGTCCTCCTCCGACTTGAGAGCCACGATGATCTGATCGTCCGTGTTGGGGACAAACTTGAAGGAGGAGAAGCCGTGTGTGGGGTTATGCGGGCCCACCCGGTTCACGGTGACGTCCTTGAAGTCCGGCGAGCAGCTGAGGATGAGGTTGGCAGCACGACGCTCGTCGGCCGTCTCGTCGTAGCGCTCTTTGCTAGCGCGGCGTGGGAGGAAGAACCAGCGCTGCAGGCTGTCGCTCCACGCGGCCGACTCGTGGATCAGGTAACCTGGGGAGAGAATGTCATGAGAATCTGAATATCATAGAGAATGCTAATAGTTTGCAGGGGTAACTCTAACTGTATATGCTAGGCTAACACAGTCAGCATAGCCTTTGCAGTTAGCGTTAGCATGGTTAGCATTTTCAATCCTGCAGCTCTCACCTGGAGGTTCGATCCCAGCTGCGGACCTCAGGAGGTTGTACTTGGGGACCCAGTTCTGGTGCTGCACGTCCCCCCGATGGCCCACCACCTTTACCCACTCAGGGTTGTTGTTGACCACCTCCCCCGTGGTGGTTGTCCACTCTTTCCCCAGGCCACCCACGTACAAGTGTTCGTCCTTTACTGCTAGCCACTCCGCTTTGAACCCTGAAAGAGGGTCATTGGGACACACATCAAGATTTTATGATTCACTGAACTACTGTACAGACCTTTTGAATGCACCAAAGAGTTAAAAAGTATTTAAGAGAAATATACTCTCCCACTTGGCATATAAAGGACACATACACTGAGTGAACAAAACATTAGGAACACCTGCTTGTTCCATGAGATAGACTGACCAGGTGAAAGCTATGATCCCTTATTGATGTCCTGTGTTAAATCCACTTCAAATCAGTGTAGCTGAAGGGGAGGAGACAGGTTAAAGAAGGATTTTTCAGCCTTGAGACATGGACTGTGTATGTGTGCCATTCAGGGGGTGAATGGACAAGACAAAATATTGAAGTGCCTTTGAACAGGGTTTGGTAGTAGTTGCCACAGGTTTGTGTCAAGAACTGCAACGCTGCTTGATTTTTCATGATCAACAGTTTCCAGTGTGTATAAAGAATGGTCCACCACCCAAGGGACATCCAGCCAACTTGACACAACAGTGGGAAGCATTGGAGTCAACATGGGCCAGCATCCCTGTGGAACACTTTCAACAACTTGTAGAATCCATGCCCCGATGAATTAAGGCTGTTCTGAGGGCAAAATAGGGTGCAATTCAATATTAGGAAGGTGTTCTTAATGTTTTGTACACTCAAGTGTTTACAAATGAGAATGAGATCCAACAAATTCCATTTCCATGGTTGTGGTCTACCCCAGATGAGGTTCTTCAACAGACCCCTTAGAGTAAATAAACAGATTAAGTTCCAAATCTGCCTGCCTGGTCTACATAGTGAGACACTCACACAATGCCAAATCGACCCCTAACCCCTACTCCATATTCACTTATGGATATCTGAGAGGGATTAAATAGGTGTCAGCAATATGGTGAAAATTCAATCTACCCTATTAGAAGGCAAGATGAAGCAATTACCATAGAATGTATACTTATTCAATCCTTTCAGATCTACAGGAGCCTAGGAATCAATTCTGCACTTGAATTTGGCTCATCTACCTCACTGACCTTTGGAGACGGAGCCGTCCCCATCAGGCAGGATGACCCAGGGCACAGCCTTGCTGCCGTCGATGTGGTAGACCACGCCCGTTCGGTCATCCACGCTGTACAGCTTCCCGTTGAACACCACCAGCTCTGACAGCTCCATGCCCCGGCCCTTCTCCGCCAGGTGGCTCTCCAGCAGGACCCTCTCCGCATCCCATTCCACGGCCACCTTGGTGCCACTCTCCGACACCAGCAGGTGGCCCCGGCGCATGTAGCTGAACCACGTCAGCTTCTTGTCGCTGCGCGAGTCCGTGTCCAGGTCGGCAATGACCCCGATGCGGTAGCGCGTGCCCTGCGGCGTCCGCTCAGGGGTGCTGAGCGGGTAAGTGTCATTGTAGCGGTCGGCCACCTCGTCCATCGCCATCCCCGTGTGGCCAGACTTCCAGTTACGGGAGCTGGGGACCTCGGAGTAGGAGGCCGGGTTCAGGTGCATGTAGAGGAGGACCAGGGCAATGGCCAGGACCAGGGCTACGATGGCCTTCAAATTGAGGCGGAATCGGGGGTCTGGGGTGTTGGTCATGGAGGCCAACATGGGAAGTCCTCCGACTGAGATGCGCAGGGGGTTCATAGACGGATCATTCTGCTCCAGTTGGGTGTAGCCTGGAGAAACAGGCATGGGGGAGGGATCTGAAAAGGTTAAGGAGAGGAGAATGGAGGGGTCAGAGGTCTGATTTGAGGGAAAGGCTGCCCTCCTCAGCTTCAGTACACAGGTAGAATCTCAATTGTATTTCCTTGATTCCTCTCCTCGCCTCCTTTTCACCGACTCACTCAACCTCACCAGTAGTTAGATCACCAAGTATTGTTGTTATGACTTTGGCCTCGATCCTATAGACAATCAGTGTTGCAGAATATTTCACAAGTCTCATGACTCTCAATCATCATGTGTATCTCAGTGCAATTTTGAGAGAAATATAGCAGCTTTAGAATCTGACGGCACTATAACAACCCCACAACCGCTGAAGAACTCCTTGAAGATGTCACATGGATTAGATGTTTTGATTTAACATTTATTAAGTCTTTCACAAGAGACTAATATCAGTGAAACACCAAATCAGTACATAAACATTCAAATAAATAATGTGTGAGATTTCACACCAGACAACAGTATACAATACACACCAGCTTCATTCAGATCCAGGTTGCCTGTAAAAAACTGAAAATAATGATAGAATCTCTGCTCACAAGGACGTTCTTCTTTAAGGCTCACGTCTGTCCATATAGCAGACCACTGAAAGAACACTAGATTGCAGATCCTGAAGAGAATGTCTATGTACAACCAATGAGCATCCCACAGCTCAGTTCTGCTGTGAAGGAGGAAGAAGCGGTAGCTACAGGTGAGACCAATAGAAGCTGGCCACAGGTGTGCAGGCAGTGTGTCGACGTGGAGCCTGGGAGTGGCCCATTCAGTGACATAAAATGGGACAATATGTCGTTGTGAACAGGTAAAACAGGAAAGGTAGCAAGTAGACACCCGGAAACCACCCCCAAAACCTTGTCACTCAAAACTCTCAGTCAGATGAGGGTGTTCAAAAACTAGCCTACTTTTAGGATTTGGCTAAGCTAACAAGTGGTGTACAGGTAGAGTAGTCTTTATTAACACAAGCATTTTGCTACACCCGCAATAACATCTGCTAAACACGTGTATGTGACCAATAAAAATAGATTTGGATTCATTATCCCAGAGGGACCTCATCTCAGTAGCACATCTCATGTATTCATGTGTTCTGCTTATCAGATACTCAATCAACATCACTCGTGAGAGAGAAAGGCGACAGAATAAGGAAATGCAATCCTGCCTACGTTTTGGTACATCTAAATAAGAAACAGTTTGCCACAGCATTATTGGTGGCTTTTTTGATAGTATCTGTCTCCATACATCTGAAAACATGTATTCTACACTCAATGTAGCCTAAATGTTGGCTGATGATTCAAACTGAATTCTTCAGCTTCTCTATGTTTGATACATACTTCAGTCTGAGACCGCCATCGTTGAAGTCATTTGTGGTAATGTCAAAATGATGAGTATTGTACAAAACATAGTAATCAGTGATTGGATCATCTCTAACCAATCTGGGAAGCAAAACCAATGACGAATTTTCAACTATTCTGACTCTGGCTCAACTCATTGGTTGAGTGTAGAATTAATTAGACCAATCAGAACTTTTAGAATTTTTTTCTATTCTTGATATCGTCATGGAGGTACTCAGATCTAGATTCATTACGGAGAAGAAACAAATACATGTGGCATAGCCTAAATGTTAACTGAAAAAATCTCAAATGTGAATCGGGGTGAAAGGCAGTATCGAAATCGAATGAAGCATCCATTTGAAATGCGCTCTCAGAAATACACCAACATGTACACCCTCAAGAAAATCTTTGTTACCTCACTTTGAGTCGGTTCCAGGAGCGACACATCCTGTGACCAGGGTATAATGTCTCTAAAGCCAGCAGCAGCAGCCTCTCTTCTGCTCAAAGGCTCTTTTATACCAGGACTGTGGCCAGGGCCCCCAGCCAAACAGAAGTCCATTATGACACCCTGAGACTCTCTGCTCTGTGGCAGACTTCCCTCTCCGGCATGCTAGTCTAACACACAGGCACGCACACATCAGCTGGTTGAAACTAAATCACCAGAAAACAGATTGTTGTTTGTGCACTCACACTAAGAAGTGCCTGAGGTGTGAGCATGTAGGTCCTCAAACACACGGCATCAATTACAGGGTAAAGTATCTGTGATGGATGGAATCCCAACTAGACACTACAGACATCACACACTATAGTACAGATCTCCAACATGTCTCTCCTCTAGCCAGGGCCCAGATCTGTTCGGGCTCTAGAGCAAATACTATGGTCATTGTCATGCCATACATAGGAGTAGGTGAGGTATAAGCAAGCACGCACAAACTGATCTGGGACCTAGTTACCTCTTCTCCATATAGTACCTCACAACTAACTCCTCAAATCACAGAGTCCATGCAGGATCTGCTGTCACTGAAACAAACAAGAGCTCTGGTAGTATGGAGTTACCCTTTCTTCTCCTCCTCCTCCTTCCTGAATGCTGGCCGACTGTCATCTCAATTCCACAACCGCACCAATGGACCAGCTACACTCTTCCGTTGCCCAGAGTTAATTGAATGCTGAGCAGTGAACTCCTTAGTTATCAGCTGAAAGGGATTGGCTGTGCAACCGTGACTAAGGGTAACAACAACGGTGGTGAACTTTAACTAGACTTGGGGGATTAGTATTGATTAACCACCGCAAGTCCAAAGGGGAAAACCTAGCAAGGTAATTGACAACTACTCTTCACCACTCTTGTCTTGCTTGACCTTTGTGCATGTATAGACTGCAAGCCTAGGTAAAGTCAACATATTGTTCCTCTAGTCTGGCCTCGTTCCATACTGTATGTTCTATAGCCTGTAGTCTGGCCTCGTCCCATACTGTATGTTCTGTAGCCTGTAGTCTGGCCTCGTTCCATACTGTATGTTCTGTAGCCTGTAGTCTGGCCTCATTCCAACCGGTATGTTCTGTAGCCTGTAGTCTGGCCTTGTTCCATACTGTATGTTCTGTAGCCTGTAGTCTGGCCTTGTTCCATACTGTATGTTCTGTAGCCTGTAGTCTGGCCTCGTTCCATACTGTATTTTCTGTAGCCTGGCCTCGTTCCATACTGTATGTTTTGTAGTCTGGCCTCGTCCCATACTGTATGTTCTGTAGCCTGTAGTCTGGCCTCGTCCCATACTGTATGTTCTGTATCCTGTAGTCTGGCCTCGTTCCATACTGTATGTTCTGTAGCCTGTAGTCTGGCCTCGTCCCATACTGTATGTTCTGTAGCCTGTAGTCTGGCCTCGTTTCATACTGTATGTTCTGTAGCCTGTAGTCTGGCCTCGTACTGTATGTTCTGTAGCCTGTAGTCTGGCCTCGTTCCATACTGTATGTTCTATAGCCTGTAGTCTGGCCTCGTCCCATACTGTATGTTCTGCTAGCCTGTAGTCTGGCCTTGTTCCAACTGTATGTTCTGTAGCCTGTAGTCTGGGATGAGGCTCAGTTCCAAACTGTATGTTCTATAGCCTGTAGTCTGGTCTCGTCCCAAACTGTATGTTCTGCTGAAAAGGTTTATGTCGTTTAACTTTTCAAACATGACAACGAATGATAGGCTAAAGAGTTGGCTACAGAACAGACAGTATGGGATGAGGCCAGACTAGAGGCTACAGAACAGACAGTATGGGATGAGGCCAGACTAGAGGCTACAGAACAGACAGTATTGGACGATCCCAGACTAGAGGCTACAGAACAGACAGTATGGGATGAGGCCAGACTAGAGGCTACAGAACAGACAGTATGGGATGAGGCCAGACTAGAGGCTACAGAACAGACAGTATGGGATGAGACCAGACTAGAGGCTACAGAACAGACAGTATGGGATGAGGCCAGACTAGAGGCTACAGAACAGACAGTATGGGATGAGGCCAGACTAGAGGCACAATCTGTTGACTTTACCTATGCTTGCAGTGCACACATGCACAAAGGTCAAGGTTGAAGATTCACTGATCTAGTATCAGCCATTACCAAAAAGACAATCTCCTATCACTATCACAACTTTAGACCTGAGAACACACCAAGGTGTGTCTGGGATGCAATTACAGCACATCATGATGGCGGTGTCTTCAAAGTAGCCTTGCCCTAGATCTGTTCGTGCTACCAAGACAATGACAATAGCAGTTAGCAAGACAGCAAAAACAGACCTGGGAGCAGGCTATATTACTCAAATAGGTTACCTGTGGAGTGTTGACTGGTAAAACCACAGTGGAAGTCTGCAATGCATGGACTATAACATGTTTTATATCGTTATAATAGGTCTGCGTTGTTATCCACCCACTCTGATCATCCATTTGAATGGTCTTTGTGTCATTTTAAAGACTTTATGATATGTTTCCCTGCACACCAATGCACTTTAAAGTAATTGCCCATTGTGTCTAGATGTCTATTAAATTTGACTCATAATTAATTACAATATGAGTATTTAAAAAAAATAGTGTGTTAAAAAGCAGCTTTTCTGTTTTTGAATGGTGTGGGCGTACCTCAACAACAGAATGGTGTGGGCGTACCTCAACAACAGAATGGTGTGGGCGTACCTCAACAACAGAATGGTGTGGGCGTACCTCAACAACAGAATGGTGTGGGCGTACCTCAACAACAGAATGGTGTGGGCGTACCTCAACAACAGAATGGTGCGGGCGTACCTCAACAACAGAATGGTGTGGGCGTATGCTGGTCATTAAAAATATTCACATGAGTAGACTGCTGATTGGCCAGCTACATGATCCTCTATGAGGATATAGCCAGCATATATGAAACAAATCTGTTTGAGGTGGTTTCTTCTTCTTCTCCAATTTATGCTTTGGCCACAAATACGAGTATAGGATGAGTCAACAACATTATTTACTTATGAGGTAATAGAATATGAACTTTTAAAAGTGATTTTCAGTGGACAGTTACTTTAAATAAATATGATTTTGAGAATTTCATCCATGTCAGGATAAAGCAAAGGAGAAAGTTAGTTACACGCAGATATCGGTTTTAATTGTAAACCACTGTCTCTTAGCACATTTTCAAAGGAAGGCAACATCTGCAGAAACGGTCTTCAACAGCCATATATTTATTTTACCTTTATTTAACTAGGCAAGTCAGTTAAGAACAAATTCTTATTTTCAATGACGGCCTAGGAACAGTGGGTTAACTGCCTGTTCAGGGGCAGAACGACAGATTTCTACCTTGTCAGCTCGGGGATATGAACGGCTACTAGTCCAACGCTCTAACCACTAGGCTCCAACGCTCTGACCACTAGGCTACCCTGCCGCCCCATATAATGGACTTTGGCGCTACAAAGTTTATATGTCATTAAAGGACACGTGTGTCAAGACAATAAATGGTTCACAGTGACTGCTGTTGGGCAGGGGTTGCAGAATGAGCATAGACTAACTGTTTTCTGTCTTTCAACTGAGCATACCATGTGATGGTACCTGCTGCTAGCAAATTCAGGGGTAGCCCTGACCGGGACTCGAACTCAGGTCCAGCTACTCAATAATTTAGCTGTTAGGCCAAGAGATCCGAACCTCTTGACAATGTTGCCAGGTGATTAACCTCGGGTAGCAACATTGTGGGAGGCATCCCAGCTGTCTAGAGACTACTAGGTGACAGGTTAAGGTCACTATAATAGGTCTCTAGGCCTAGTTGTTTCAAATTATTTTTGATTGCAATAGTTTATGCATTTTAATTGTTTTGAATATGTTCTGCTGTAGATAAATGGTGTTGAATGACAATATTCACATACAAGCAGTCACTATTAAAAGTAGGCCTATCTTCCTACTGATGTATGACCTTGTCTTTTACATTCCTGCAGTTATAAATGACAAGACTAGATACTGCTTCTATCTACAGTGCTGTGTGATCATGTGGTTGGTTTATAATGGGTTTTACAGCAGTGTTAGACTGGCAGACTTCCACTGGCATTGCGCCTGTATGTCCCCCCTTTGCTGCTATAACAGCCTCCACTCTTCTGAAGGCTTTCCACTAGATGTTGGAACATTGCTGTTATAACAGCCTCCACTCTTCTGGGAAGGCTTTCCACTAGATGTTGGAACATTGCTGTTATAACAGCCTCCACTCTTCTGGGAAGGCTTTCCACTAGATGTTGGAACATTGCTGTTATAACAGCCTCCACTCTTCTGGGAAGGCTTTCCACTAGATGTTGGAACATTGCTGTTATAACAGCCTCCACTCTTCTGGGAAGGCTTTCCACTAGATGTTGGAACATTGCTGTTATAACAGCCTCCACTCTTCTGGGAAGGCTTTCCACTAGATGTTGGAACATTGCTGCGGGGTCTTGCTTCTATTCACCCACAAGAGCATTAGTGAGGTCGGGCACTTAGGCCTGGCTCGCAGTCAGAGTTCCAATTCATCCCAAAGGTGTTCAATGGGGTTGAGTTTGTGTTCTCATGACCCAGATTTGTCCTTCGGACTGCCAGATGGTGAAGCGTCCAATGGTGGTGAGCTTTACACCACTCCAGCTGACACTTGGCATTGCACATGGTGATCTTAGGCTTGTGTGCGTCTGCTCGGCCATGGAAACCCATTCCATGAAGCTCCTGACTAACAGTTATTGTGCTGACATTGCTTCTGTAACGGATGTGAAACGGCTAGCTTAGTTAGCGGTGCGCGCTAAATAGCGTTTCAATCAGTGACGTCACTTGCTCTGAGACCTTGAAGTAGTAGTTCCCCTTGCTCTGCAAGGGCCGCGGCTTTTGTGGAGGGTGACTGTTGTTGATGTGTGCAGAGAGTCTCTGGTTCGCCCCCGGGTATGGGCGAGGGGATGGTCTAAACTTATACTGTTACACTTCCATAGGCAGTTTGGAACTTGGTGTGGAGTTTTGTAACCAGGACAGACTATTTTTTACACGCTATGTGCTTAAAAATACTACTTTTAGCTGCACCATGCTCCTAGATGTTTCCACTTCACAGTAACAGCACTTACAGTTGACAGGGGCAGCTCTGACAGGGCAGAAATTTGCAAAAACTGACTGGTTGGAAAGGTTGCATCCTATGACGGTGCAAGTTGAAAGTCATTGAACCCTCAGTAAGGCCAATCAACTGCCAATGTTATATACACCTGTCAGCAACGGGTGTGGCTGAAATAGCCGAATCCACTAATTTGAAGGTGTCCACATACCTTTATGTATATATATATATATATAGTGCATTTTAAAACATGCCAACTCGAGCCCCCATCATCACACTACTGACAGATTAGTGAGTAGGCCTAATTCGAACATGAAAAGGGGAAGTACATGTGACAACATATGAGTGCTCCCGTTTAACTAGGATATGCTCTAGAATTGTCGGATAATATTAAATAAAGGCGACACGAAGCTTCATGGATGCGCAACTGTTACAAATAATGTTAGAACGATACTCACTACAAGTGATATGCCGCCAAATAACAGTCCGATAATGGTTTGATTGGCGACAACACCGCTTCGTTTAAATCTAGGCTACAGTGTTCAGTCTCCATCGTTTGCATCATTGGGGAAACCATGGGCTACTTCCTTGTTCAGTGACAGTATAAAATAAGTCCCGCCCAGGCAACGAAATCTACCTAGCCTACGAATTGAAAAGTATTCTGGATTACTATGCGCTGCTTGCGTAAACTGTTTGTTGTCTGCAACGTTGAAACATATCTAATATGTGACTTTTATTGCAATGCAGGTGCAACAGCACATCTGAAATCATTTGCCGTGTTCGAGAGGATAAAAAAAACGTAATGTATCAGGGTAAAGAGTGACTGACTGATCAGTAGTTATTTATGATGCAAGGTTTCTTGTAGATCAGTCAGTCGGTAACTTAATCGCATGCAATGTCGAACAAGCTCATGTTCATGATAGCAGTGACGGTGCTAGACTTCAAATACAACACACTATGTTAGTAGTGAAAGGTTCCTGGCATTGGCATTCATTGAAAAATTGACAAGAGTCATGGGATGTTTATGTTGCACAATGTCTGTGTTTTCAGTAAGTTCCGTGTCCAATGTGAAACATAATAACTAGAGGTGACACACAGGGCCCACCCAGAGAGAGCACAAATAGCCTTACTAGTTATAGTTGTAAACCTTATCTACTTTTCACCGGCTCCTTTACTCTCCCTCCTTAGCGGCTGCTCAAATATTTGCCTTTGGAATACACCCTTCTTAAAAAAAATAGGGCCAGTCTCCAAACAGGAAAAGCCTTTATTTGGCAAAGGTTCGGTTGGTGGTGTAGTAGGCTTTTATAAGGCACTTTGTGCAACAGACTGCAAAGCTCAGTGCAATCTTGAAACCCAAGACAGAGGGCATAATAATTGGTGAGATCACTTCATCAGAGAGAACGTAAATAAATTAGCTTGTACCAAAGATATACCAAGAACAAAGGCAGGACCATATGTCGTTTTTGATGAAGGTTCTTACTCTGGTACTGTATGGAAGTCATTGTCATGCCCAGGAGGATTAAAAGGCATAGGTCATTTACAAAACAATTTTCAATCTAATATCACAACGCTGCCTGAGGAAGACTAGTAGTCAAAACACATTGCAGTTGTGTGTCCTAATGTAGTATGCTGACTGCTCCCATATGTATTATTTTGTAAATATATTTTGTTAATAGTTCACTAGTTTATTGAAAAGTACTGGCAGCCTACTCATTTTCTTTCAATGGAATAGCATTACAATTCAATATACTGTATATATTACCTACTAGATGGTATTTTGTTAAACTCATCTATGAGAATTCTGATATGAGTTTGTCTGAAAAGGTGTGTGTCATGGACAAGAACACACCAGAACTGAATAAAACCGTTCCCAGGCACATTCGGAATAGATGAAGGTAGGAGACAAACAAGTTGAGGAGAGAACGTTCCTGATACTAAACACACACCCTCGTTTACCAAATATATTACAGACTCGTTTGAAACTACAATAAAGATCAAATGAAAGGGTTAACATGACTTGGGAGCATGTACTACAAATGACAGGGTTAACATGACTTGGGAGCATGTACTACAAATGACAGGGTTAACATGACTTGGGAGCATGTACTACAAATGAAAGGGTTAACATGACTTGGGAGCATGTACTACAAATGACAGGGTTAACATGACTTGGGAGCATGTACTACAAATGAAAGGGTTAACATGACTTGGGAGCATGTACTACAAATGAAAGGGTTAACATGACTTGGGAGCATGTACTACAAATGACAGAAAGTTAACATGACTTGGGAGCATGTACTCAAATGAAAGGGTTAACAACTTGGGAGCATTACTACAAATGAAAGGGTTAACATGACTTGGGAGCATGTACTACAAATGACAGAAAGATAACGTGTTATCCAATTTACCCCCCAAAAATGTACGGCTGGTTTCCCAGACCAAGATTAATAAACCTATTCCTGGATGAAAATCTACTTGCAATGGAGCTTTTCCATTAAGCGTGAGTTTCAGTCCAGAAGTAGGTTTAAACTGGGTACAGGAAATAGGCTCTGAGTGAGTTCAGTGGTGGTTTTTAAAAGCACTGATATACAGTAGTTGTTAAAGGTAGCATTTTTCAGACAGTGCACCCATTATTGGGACAAATAAAAGTATGGGTTTGCAGAGAAAAACAAAAACAGTCTTCGTTTGTCAATAATTTACCAATACATTTGATTTCTAGATATATGGCAATAAGTTCTGATATCCTGGGCTGGCTAGAATGTTGAAATACATTGAAATTATCAAAAGGTATTTGTATATGCACTATACCATATAACTGGATTAGGCAGCATAGAAAAATACAGTGTGTCCATAGCATAGCATAGCATAGCATAGCATAGCATAGCATAGCATAGCATAGCCTCATTATTTGCAATACAAGCAATGTTGACAGCGACATATGTTTTAGTGGTTTGATCTGAACTTCAGTGTCCACATGACTGCATTACATATGTTACAAGACAAACAGTGCAGAGAACAACATAAAGAACATATGGCAGTTACCTCAAGTGGTGATGGCACTCTGAATCTCATATTTTTCCATGGCATTCTAGGTTTTACCCTAGTAACAGTTTTCCTTAGATTCTACCTGAAGCTCAGCTCAGGCACTCTAGTTGTATGTATAAAAATGCAGCAAAATATCCATTCACAACCTAAACTACAATATGAATACCAACTGAAATCATGTCAACACACCCTTCATTATGTAAGCGCAACACCAGCTAAGACTTAAACAGTTAGGTGAAAGGAGAGGACCAGTGGAGTGCTGAGATCAGTCCACATAGCTGAGGCAACATAGCCTGGTCCCAGATCTTTTTGTGTTTGGCATGACCGTAGGAGTTGGCAAGACAGCACAAACAGATCTGGGACCAGGCTACAGGCACCAATGGCAACTTAAAAACTCAAACTCCCCCCCCAAATCTGGTCAATGGTCCAGTCCCTCAGTAAGATGGGGGCTGGTATGGTGCTGGATGCTCTTGGTTTTGGGGGGTGAAAGGGGACTGCTGGTAGCCCTCTGGCCCACTGGTGGGGTACGGGGGATAGGCGGAGGTAGATGGGTAAGGAGTGCTGTTGTCATAGGCTGGGTCTGTGTAGCCCTGGTCAAGGTCACCCACTCCTTGGCGATATCTTGTATAAGCAAATGTAGTCAATAGAGCCTGTGAGAGGAAATATTGGTAAATACGTTTTTAAAAATCCCATAACACGTGTCAATGGCTCGTATACAGAAACCCAGCCTAAAACAGCAAGCAATGCAGATGTAGAGCATTATGTGCATGTTACAATTACTGCCAGAGAGTGTTATGTGTAAGATAAGTAGAAGATTCTAGAATGCCTGGTGCGCTGGCGCTTGCACACTTGATTTAGAAAACCTCTAGCTGGACAAGAGACAGAGCCATGAATCCTGACTGGCAGCCTCATCAGTGATTAGCCTCTCCCCATCTGTAGTTATATGTGAATATGGGTCTGAAATGCTATGCTACACTATTTAATCTATATACATGTCATATTATATAGCTGCATTATCACTGTTAATATGTACATTTAATCTCCTTTCCTTATAGAACCACAAAGATTACTTCTATGTGTGTTTGTGTGTGTAGCTGTGTGGTGGTGACCAAGAGATAAAACATCTCTGGAAAAGGACACATCTGCCTTGTTCTTGCCTGACAGCCTGTAGCAAGTCAGAACGCTAACAATCAGCATTAATTACTAGCGGGTTAGGGCATTCACTGTCGACCGCTCAGACCAGCTGCAGCTAGCAGTTTCAAATAGTAACATGACAGTTGAGAGACAAAAAAGAGAGAGAGAAAGACTGACTCACCCAAGTGACAATGGAGAAGAAGGAGAAGGCCACTACGGCTCGGGCGGCGTCGACAGGGATGCCTGCTACTTCGGTGGTGTGAGACCACTGATTGGCCAGGACACAGAAGCAGATGAACCAGAACAACGTCCACACTCCTGACAGAGGAGGGAAAGTAAAGTTTATGGTAACATTTCCTACGAATTCCCTCTTCCTAATGCATTATAAGTGCATTCATAACGCCATATGAGCAACTACACTATGAGTGTAGTTATAGATGTTTATAAGCAGTGCACCTTTAGTACCTAACTTGTTAAGTATAGTGAATTGTGCATGGCATAAGGCCTTATAAACCTGCTTGTAAATGCATTGTAAGGAAGCTATTCATATGAAGTGTTGCCAAGATTATCGTTGAAAAATCTGTCCATAAAAGTGTCAGTTCTGGGTGCCAAACTACAGCCTTACAGATTTAGCATTGGAGTATCACAAACAAATGTTTTCCCCTAACCAGAGAAGACCAAGTCAACAGTGACAATGTTCTTCCTCTCTTTGGCGTTGCTGATCTGAGGGAAGTAGGCGTCCAGTATGATGAAGACGACGCAGGCGAGAAAGGCCAAAATTCCGATACCCACTCCGAAGCCGCATGCGCTGTCATTCCTGTTGAACATGCATTTGGTGTCAGGCAGGAGTAAAGGGTTGACATAGCCTTCTCCAGTGATGGTGGCAAACACCACTATGGAAAAGATCTGAAGAGACAACAACATGTCGGTTAGAACACCTTGGGGTCCATCACATAGGCCTGTTATCATATTATCACATAGGCCTGTTATATTATCACATAGGCCTGTTATCATATAAGACTGTTATCATATTATCGCATAGGCCTGTTATCATATAAGACTGTTATCATATTATCGCATAGGCCTGTTATCATATAAGACTGTTATCATATTATCACATAGGCCTGTTATCATATAAGACTGTTATCATATTATCACATAGGCCTGTTATCATATAAGACAGGTGTAGCACAGTGTTAGACAACCTGTAACCAATCACATGAGGACATACAGTACATCCTGGGAAGAAAAAACATGAAAGGTAATATGTCTGGAGGGATGCGTAACGGTAGAGGATAACTTCAAGGGGAGTATGTTCAAGTTTTATTGTCACATGCACAAGTACAGTGAAATGCTTAACTTTCAAGCCATTGTGTATGTTTGGTATGATTTCAGGGGTTGACCCGTAGTGGATGTGGACAGCCTTATGAAGCCGACCCGTAGTGGATGTGGACAGCCTTATGAAGCCGACCCAGTAGTGGATGTGGACAGCCTTATGAAGCCAGCCTTATGAAGCCGACCCGTAGTGGATGTGGGCAGCCTTATGAAGCCGACCCGTAGTGGATGTGGGCAGCCTTTACCCGTAGTGGATGTGGAAGCCGACCCGTAGTGGATGTGGGCAGCCTTATGAAGCCGACCCGTAGTGGATGTGGACAGCCTTATGAAGCCGACCCGTAGTGGATGTGGACAGCCTTATGAAGCCGACCCGTAGTGGATGTGGGCAGCTTTATGAAGCCGACCCGTAGTGGATGTGGACAGCCTTATGAAGCCGACCCGTAGTGGATGTGGACAGCCTTATGAAGCCGACCCGTAGTGGATGTGGGCAGCCTTATGAAGCCGACAGCCGTAGTGGATGTGGGACAGCCTTATGAAGCCGACCCGTAGTGGATGTGGGCAGCCTTATGAAGCCGACCCGTAGTGGATGTGGGCAGCCTTATGAAGCCGACCCGTAGTGGATGTGGACAGCCTTATGAAGCCCGAGTGGATGTGGACAGTGAAGCGACCCGTAGTGGATCTATCAACCACAAAATGTGCATTCTATTGGAGTGGATTCAGCCTTTGAAGTGGACCCTAGTGGATTGGACAGCTATAGCAGTGTGTGGGTGAAATGTCGGCTACTCTATCAACCACAAAATGTGGAATTCCCATTGAAACCCTTTGGACAGCTATAGCAGTGTGTGGGTGAAATGTGTGGGCTCACTCAGTTTAGCGCAACGCTGATTGGATATTATTTTATTTGTATCAATGGAAGCCAAATGCTTGCTTGCTTCCCTTGCATTCAATACTACAGGCGGCAACAATGTCATACTCCTTTTGACCAGACAGCATCAGATAGATAGTGCTCCTCGGTCTCCTGTATGTGTAGCCTGTTTCACTCGATCGGATGCTTTCGGTTAGCTAGCTCAGTGCATCCAAGATCTCTTCTTGACATTGAAGTGTAATGCAACATCAATGAACATGTTTTTCCCCTTTAAACGAAACATATTGTCCATCTTATAATAATATAGATAGTTGCATGCAAACAAATTGTCATCACAGCTATCCTTGCAGAACTTTTACAGGGGTACGGAAGTTGATGGGATGACCATGTGGTGTGGTGGATCTGTCAGACTGACAGTTGATCAGATAGTAGCTAAACAAACAAACCTCTTCCACGTCATGCCAGCGAGCTAAAGTTACAGCAGCAAGCTACTAACATCTGTAGCTCAAAAGCTGGCCGTTGGCAGGCTTACAACTATCATCATCAACAGTTGGCAAAACGCTTAGTTTGGCTGACACAGCTAAACTGGTCACGAGTAAAAGTTCCCTACTAGAACACAGCTGGATAACCTGTTAGCTAGCATTAGCCAAGTGTCATTCGCAACTTTTCCACAACATCACAAACTAGAAAACAGGTCAACAACTCTTTCATGTTGTCTTCTTGCCTTGATGCGCAAAGCTTTTCCATAAAAAGAAAATACAACTGTGATGTGTACTGTAGCTAAACAGACAGCTAGCTATGGTTGCTAGCTAGCTAACGTTAGCTACTTCAAAAGTTTCCAAAGATAACACGCTTAGCTGGCTGTCAACCTGGAGTAAATCACTCACCCAGCTCAAGATGCGGACTATGGTTTGAGGTTGTTTAACAAAGCTCATAAAATCGAAGTCACCTCCGGCCAGCGAGGCACCATAGGCACCAGATTCCATTTTATATATATATATTTTTATGCCGATTAATATGTCCCAACTTCAGCTAGAAAATGACTATGCGCAGGTCTCATTTGTGAAGTTGCAGATCTGTGGTTTTGTTTTCACTCTCATTTCCTGAAAAGTTAAAGAACCGCCCCGGACAATGACCACGTCATCTCTAGGATTTTTTTTCTTCATGGGACTAATAATTGCTTCAAACAAATGGGCGTACTGCTACTCTCACAGTGACCTTTTGACCATAGTGTTCAGTATTGTCACATTATCACACATTTTCAAAGGGTTTGTACAAAATAAATAAGCATCTATCCTCTCTCTATGTGTCTGTGTCCCCTTACACACACCCCATTGTGTACACAATGGCTTGTATCTTTATTAACTTGTTATCAACTTCATTTTCACAAGCTTTGAGGATAATAGATAGGCTTATTGTAGCCTAGTGGCTGACATTATGGTGTGGAAGAGAGCAAGATAAAATATAATTCTGGCTATAGTGTATAATATATAATTCATCGTTATTGTCAAGGCTATAGCTCATCATCAAGGCAGTGTTTGCAATGATACCCCTAGGAACAACCACCTTCAACCACCTGATACCCCTAGGAACAACCACCACTTTTGCTATGATGGTGGCATCCACAGGAGGTTGGTGGCACCTTAATTGTGGAGGACAGGCTCATGGTAATGGCTGGAGCAGAATTGGTGGAATGGTATCAAATACATCCAACACATGGTTTCCATGGTGTTGCCATGGTGTTCCATGTGTTTGATGCCATTCCATTTGCTCCGTTCCAGACATTATTATGGTCCGTTCTTCCCCCAGCAGCCTCGACTGGCCTCCCAATCAGCAAGGATGCTGCCTTTTGATTGGGATACAGGATGTGTAATGTGCTTTGGACATGAAAACATTGCATATTGACCACCAAATAGAAAACATTTATTGGTGTTGTTGTGAGGTCTGCATATCACTGTTATTCACTTCAATATTTTAGATTCTCTAATTAATATCGTCTCAAACAACTGCTATCATATTCCACTAAACTCCATTCATAATGTAGGTTTACCACTAGAGGGCAGCAGTAGCACACAAGGGATTCCTGCTGTGAGAGACAGACAGTTTATTACGAATTATATATTCACTTCATTTTATTCTTTAGTGATGTGCCAATGCATTTTAGTTGTGCACCACTGTAATGCAGGATTGCAATTAGAATGTTACATTGACTTACAAAATGTATTCTGACTGTCTAGAATAAACTTGACATTCATTTGGAAATATTTTATTAACGTTTTCGAAACTTTTCGCATAATGAACACACCTCTAATGAGGAGAATGTATTTCATTGGTTGAGTCTGCGCCAGAGAAAGCCGCTCGAGCTGAAAGTTGATTGGTGATTTGGGGCTGTGCATGGCAGTCTTGAAAAATGAAGTCTTCAGAAATGGTGAGGGGTAGAACATACATCGATAATGCAAGTCTTATGCATCAACCTATTCAATTTGAAGTTACTTTTTGCAGTTACAATACATATGCAGTTTTGCTAAGTCATAGGCTACTGCCTATGAATAATGATTCAGAAGTTTAGTGTATTGACTGGTGTTGTTTCTATTGTGTTTCCATCTGGAAACCTGTGGAAATGGAACTAACACATTGAATCAATTCACAGCTGTTAATTAGTGGAGGCTGTTGAGAACAGTTATAGGAGGACGGGCTCTGTGTAATGGCTGGAATGGAGTTATTGGAACGGACTCAAACATGAGGTTTCCATATGTTTCATACTGTTTCAATGATTCCATTCCAGCCATTACAATGAGCTGTCATCATATAGCTCCTCCCACCAGCCTCCACTGCTGTCAATCACTTAGAAGCTCTGGATGAATTTATTTAATACATTTTGTTGGAAAGCTTTATATAAAATCCAAAGGTATTCCAGAAACTAGTTATTAGAAATATACATACTGTGTTGTTGTTTTTCTTTAGTAAAATGAACTCAACTAGATCCAAGAGGGAGCTTAAAGGGGCAGTAAGCAATTTCTACATCCATTTTTGCAGAATAGAACTTAAATGCCTCATGGGCTGAGCTCAACTGTACTACCCCGTCAGAACCCGAAAGCTTGTTTTACTCTGTTTGTAAATTAATTAAATGTAAACAATGTATGCTTACAACAATAATGTTGATATAATGGATGGTTAGTCCTTGATTGTTTTTATTTTCTTTAACCTCCACAAGTTCCTCTCATTTCCTGTTGAAGAAGTTCCGGATAACATGTGAACATGGCACATTGCCTGTGATAAGGATCTTTGGGAGGATGGAGGATGGAGGAAGGAGTACACTAGTGGTCTGTGGGAGGTTCCTGATAACATGTGAACATGGCACATTGCCTGTGATAAGGATCTTTGGGAGGATGGAGGATGGAGGAAGCAGTACACTAGTGGTCTGTGTGAGGTTCCTGATAACATGTGAACATGGCACATTGCCTGTGATAAGGATCTTTGGGAGGATGGAGGATGGAGGAAGGAGTACACTAGTGGTCTGTGGGAGGTTCCTGATAACATGTGAACATGGCACATTGCCTGTGATAAGGATCTTTGGGAGGATGGAGGACGGAGGAAGGAGTACACTAGTGGTCTGTGGGAGGTTCCTGATAACATGTGAACATGGCACATTGCCTGTGATAAGGATCTTTGGGAGGATGGAGGACGGAGGAAGGAGTACACTAGTGGTCTGTGGGAGGTTCCTGATAACATGTGAACATGGCACATTGCCTGTGATAAGGATCTTTGGGAGGATGGAGGATGGAGGAAGGAGTACACTAGTGGTCTGTGGGAGGTTCCTGATAACATGTGAACATGGCACATTGCCTGTGATAAGGATCTTTGGGAGGATGGAGGACGGAGGAAGGAGTACACTAGTGGTCTGTGGGAGGTTCCTGATAACATGTGAACATGGCACATTGCCTGTGATAAGGATCTTTGGGAGGATGAAGGACGGAGGAAGGAGTACACTAGTGGTCTGTGGGAGGTTCCTGATAACATGTGAACATGGCACATTGCCTGTGATAAGGATCTTTGGGAGGATGGAGGACGGAGGAAGCAGTACACTAGTGGTCTGTGGGAGGTTCCTGATAACATGTGAACATGGCACATTGCCTGTGATAAGGATCTTTGGGAGGATGGAGGACGGAGGAAGGAGTACACTAGTGGTCTGTGGGAGGTTCCTGATAACATGTGAACATGGCACATTGCCTGTGATAAGGATCTTTGGGAGGATGGAGGACGGAGGAAGGAGTACACTAGTGGTCTGTGGGAGGTTCCTGATAACATGTGAACATGGCACATTGCCTGTGATAACGATCTTTGGGAGGATGGAGGACGGAGGAAGCAGTACACTAGTGGTCTGTGGGAGGTTCCTGATAACATGTGAACATGGCACATTGCCTGTGATAAGGATCTTTGGGAGGATGGAGGACGGAGGAAGCAGTACACTAGTGGTCTGTGCGAGGGACCACTTCCTCTATAGTCTTCTTTTGATTGTGAAACAACCCTTCCGTCAGTCTTTTTATTTCTTCATATTTTGGGTTTGGTAGATAATGAGTTGAGAGTGTAAGTTGGTCAGACAAAGTCCTAACTCCTAAACCCACCCACTAAGAGCTCCTAATAGTTCCCTCTCCTGGGAACTGGAAGACAAGACTGGGACGATGCACTAACTACAGTATATAACGCAACAGTACCTCTGTTCCAACAATCCTTTCTTCTTGGTGTGCTCCCCTATGCTTCTGTCTGGGATTGGAAAAGGGTAAGTCCATGAAACAGACGGACAGGTGTGGCCCCGCAGAGTGAAGACCAGGAGGATGGCATACAGTGTGGACTTCAATCTGAGACCTATAATGGAGCTTGAATTAGAGTAAGTTGCTCTTTACTCTCATCTCTCTGTTAATGGCGGGATGTTTAAGTAGAGCTGTGTTTTGTAGCCCATGTCTGTCCACAGTTGCATATTCTGCAGGAGATACTGCATTATTGTGTGTGCTTTGTTGTTCCTCGTTGTTAGTTCTAGTTTCACAAACACTCTCTCTGTCTGGCTGTACATAGTTGGTGCATAGGACATCATTAGTTTGGAATAGGTCAAGGTTTAATCTCAGTTATCCTGGAACAACAATATTGCGTAATTTAGTCAGATACTGGATGATGGTACCATTTATGTTTATGCAGTCTGTTCACGAGAGATTAGTCAAGGTCTTAACATCCCATTCAAAAGTTCCTTTAACGCTGTCCAACTACTGTATGGTTGTAAGGGAAGGGAACACTGCTGCTCTCTAACCAAGGTTGATTTGAGGAGCAAACTGAAGCAAAGCGCTTTTAGAGGACAGTGGAAGTTGATAAAAAAGTGCTTCTTTATTGCAGTGACATTTAGGAATTTGAGTTTCTCCCAGACTGTCTAGTGTTTGTTTAGTGAATGTTAGTTCTCAAAGACAATCTTATTTAAAATATATAGCTCCCTTATCTGTTCTACATACGTTATATGTGGTTTTAGTAGTTAAAGTGTACACAGATTTTTTTTTAACAGAAAAATGATTTTCGATGTATTTATAAAATTTTTATTTCACCTTTTTATTTTTATTTAACCAGGTAGGCCAGTTGAAAACAAGTTCTCTTTTACAACTGTGACCTGGCCAAGATAAAGCAAAGCAATGTGACAAAAACAACAACACAGGCTTACACATAAACAAACGTACAGTCAATAACACAATAGAAAATAAAAAATAGAAGAATCTATGTGCAGTGTGTGCAAATGTAGAAGATTAGGGAGGTAGGCAATAAATAGGCCATAGAGGCATAATAATCACAATTTAGCATTAATACTGGAGTGATAGATGTAAAGATGATGATGTGCAAGTAGAGATACTGGGGTGCAAGAGGGTAAGTAATAATATGGGGATGAGGTAGTTGGGTGTGCTATTTACAGATTGGCTGTGTACAGGTACAGTGATCGGTAAGCTGCTCTGACAGCTGATTCTTACAGTTCGAGAGGGAGATATAAGACTCCAGTTTCAGAGACTTTTGCAATTCGTTCCAGTCATTGGTAGCAGAGAACTGGAAGGAAAGGCGGCCAAAGTAAGTGTTGACTTTGGGGATGACCAGTGAGATATACCTGCTGGAGTGCGTGCTACACTTTGGTGTTGCTATGGTGATCAGTGAGCTGAGATAAGGCGGGGCTTTACCTAGCAGAGCCTTGTAGATGACCTGGAGCCAGTGGGTTTGGCGGCGGATATGTAGTGAGGGCCAGCCAACGAGAGCGTACAGGTCGCAGTGGTGGGTAGTATATGGGGCTTTGGTGACAAAACGGTTGGCACTATGATAGGCTCCATCCAATTTACTGAGTAGAGTGTTGGGGGCTATTTTGGAAATGACATCGCCGAAGTCAAGGATCTGTAGTATAGTCAGTTTTCTGAGGGTATGTTTGGCAGAATGAGTGAAGGAGGCGTTTGTTTGCAAAATAGGAAGCAGATTCTAGATTTCATTTTGGATTAAAGATGTTTAATGTGAGTGGAAGGACAGTTTACAGTCTAACCAGACTCCTAGGTATTTGTAGTTGTCCACATATTCTAAGTCAGAACCGTCTAGAGTAGTGATGCTAGTCAGGCGGGCGGGTGTGGGCAGCGATCGGTTGAAGAGCATGTGCTTAGTTTTACTAGCATTTAGAAGCAGTTATTTGTCCTCTGGTCTGTTTCTCTCTTTTGGATATGTTCCAGTGACCCCGGTTGCCTTGGCAACATTGGAGCCTTTTGTTCGATTAATCATTGTCCTGAGAATAGGAAATCATAACATCGACAAGCACTGGCTATTTTTTCCTCAATCGTTGCATAATTCATATTGAATGTGTTTTTATATGTAGATAAAACCAAGAATAAGGGAAAGGTGGATACCTAGTCAGTTGTCCAACTTAAATGTGTCTTCCGCATTTACCCCAACCCCTCTGAATCAGAGAGGTGCGGGGGAATAGTTGGTTAACTGTCTTGCTCAGGGGCAGAATGACAGATTTTTACCTTGTCAGCTCGGGGATTCGATCCAGCAACCTTCCGGTTACTGGCCCAACGCTCTAACCACTAGAATAACACTGCTGTGTGTGTGTGTGTGTGCATTTGTTTACGCATTTACAAGTATCTGTCCATTCATCTGTACAGCCGTCTGTTGATGCATGCACGTGTACCATAGCCCTCTGTCTGGTATAAACCTCTTCTATTCCATTGCTCAACGTTCACCAGGAGTCTTAGGGGTGATGATACGGCCCAGGACTCTATGACGGGAACAGGTCTGGAGAGTGGCAGTCGTGAAACCCTGGAAATGGAGGTCCTTACAACAGAAAGCAGAGGTACTTCTATATGTGGTTGTATCCCAAGTGGCACCCTATTCCCTATGGGCCCTGGTCAAAAGTAGTGCACTATATGGGCAATCGGTTGCCTTTTAGGACGTAGCCAGTTTGTTACAAGTGAATGTTTTCCAGTGAACTGATATGCTCATTGATGTGAGGACTGATAACTTCGAACTCCCTCTGATAACCACTACATCCATAACAGTGTTAGCCTGGTCCCATACTGTGCTGTAGCCAACTTGTCTTTATCATTGCCATGCCTACATGTATGACAAAGAACATAATACACAGAGGAGTTGGATAAAGCACAAGCAGACTACCACCAGGGTCGTGTTCATTAGGCACCAAATGCAACAAAACTGAATGAAACAAGGAGAGGCTACTTGGACTTGTTCAATAAGAAATGTTTGCAGTTGAAACATAATAATATAATAATAATTTTCCATTGCATGCCCTAATGAACACGACCAAGGCCACTACAGTGTGTCTTACTGAATATATTTTATCATCTGATTAATCATATTCTGTCACGCCCTGTCTTAGTATTTTGTGTTTTCTTTATTTATTTGGTCAGGCCAGGGTGTGACATGGGTTTATTTTAGGTTTTTCGTAGGTTTTGGGATTGTGGCTTAGTGGGGTGTTCTAGCAAAGTCTATGGTTGCCTGAGGCGGTTCTCAATCAGAGGCAGGTGATTCTCGTTGTCTCTGATTGGGAACCATATTTAGGCAGCCATATTCTTTGAGTGTTTCGTGGGTGATGGTTCCTGTCTCTGTGTTAGTTTGCACCAGTTTAGGCTGTTTTGGTTTTCACGGTACGGTTATTGTTTTTGTATTGATCGTGTTTATTCGTCTATTAAAGATGTATATTATTAACCACGCTGCATTTTGGTCCGACTCTCCTTCGACGGAAGAAAACTGTAACATATTCAATCATATGTTCCCCACAGATAGGCTGGCCAGCCAGATGAGTGATGTCAGAGAGCGGGCAGATGAGAGGAGTGAGGAATCCATACAGACCAACCTTCTGGTCAGGAAGCGCTGGTCTACCACCACCCTGAGGGTCCTGTCCTCCATGCCCAGTCGCAGCATCGGTGAGACCATCCTTTCAGTCACAAGCCGATTTAAGGGGAAACCTCAGGGTTGTGTTTAATAGACACAGAAGGGAAGAAAACGGCTTGAAACCGTGAGGTACTTCCTGAATTTGTTCAAATAAATGCTTGTTTGACGTTGCAAACGGTTTTGCCACGTTGTGCCCTAATGAACAAGACCCAGGTCAAAGGCTTTTGTGTGACTCATAAAGAGACTATGGGTGATATTTTGAGAGCATACAAAAATGTTGCAGTTCCTCTTGTATCTGCCCTGTTACCCATGTGGCTCAGTTGGTAGAGCATAGCACACAGGGTTGTGTGTTCGATTCCTACCGGGAATCAGTATGAAAACGTATTCACTCACTACTGTAAGTCGCTCTGGATAAGTGTAAACGCACCACACACATTTTAAATATGTACAATGGTTTGGAAATCTACATCTATGTGGATGGTCAAAATGGGGGGGTCTAAGAACATGAATAAGTCATTAGATGAGTTTCCTGTCTCTTGTCTTACTGTGTCAGAAGTTTCAGAAAACTACTGGAGGAGAATATGGCCTACGCAAAAGCCACTGACCTCACAAGTGGTTGACATTTGAATAAACTGCTGGGGTGTATTCATTAGTGCACACCGTAGTGAACCATGTATGCTGTGTAACAGAATACTTATTGGACAAGTTCAGGTTAGACAAATGTTTCGGCCATTTGTTTCCGTTTGGTTCCTAGTGAATACACCCAGGTAGTAAATGTAATCTTCCTCCTTTTAAACCTCAGGAAATGGTCTCTCCTCACTCAGGGCAGCAGAGTCGTCTTGAAATCATCTCCCAGTGCAACATCCGTTCTACTCAGCTGCGCAGGTACCACCGCCAGACCCAAGACGTTTCCCTCTCCTCCAGACCTAGTATCCGTGGCTATGGGATCGAGGCAGACTCTGAGGATGTCTGTGAGGAAGGTGAATCCCCAAACCCACTTCACCATCCACCCCTGAAGGCAATAGTCTTTCACCAGCTTTGAGGGGCCTTCTACCACCCTCACTACAGACACAGGACAATGTGTATGGCATTTGAAACCAGACAGTTTTAGATCTTTTAGATCAACCTTTGAACAGAGTGAACATTCCCTGACTGTCCCTCCGCTGGGAGTCAGTGTCTGTTTTGTGTGCTCTGATGATATGGGCTGTACCAACAAGAATGACTCCGCTGTTAAAAGTTAAAGATATCAAGGTTTGGTTAGAAAATGTTATACTGAACAAAAATATAAATCAACATGAAGCAATTTCAAAGATTTCACTGAGTAACAGTTCATATAAAGAAATCAGTCAATTGAAATACATTTAATTCGGCCCAAATCTATGGATTTCATGACTGGGAACCACGGTAGGTTTGTGGCACCTTAATTGGGGAGGACGGGCTTGTGGTATTGGCGGAGCGGAATCAGTGGAATGGTATCAAACACATTTTTTTGTTAGTTACAGATTTGTTGGTCACCTATACCTTAAAAAGGTAGTGGCGTGGCTCAGAAAACCAGTCAGTATCTGGTGTGACCACCATTTGCATCATGCAGCGTGACACATCTCCTTCACATAGAGTTGATCAGGCTGTTGACTGTGGCCTGTGGAATGTTGTCCCACTCTTCAATGACTGCGAAGTTGCTGGATATTGGCGGGAGCTGGAACACACTGTCGTACATGTCAATCCAGAGCATCCCAAACATGCTCAACGGTTGAAATGTCTGAGTATGCAGGCCATGGAACAATTGGGACATGTACAGCTTCCAGGAATTGTGTACAGATCCATGCGATATGGGTCTGTGCATTATCATGCTGAAACGTGAGGTGATGGATGAATGGCACGACAATGGGCCTCAGAATCCCGTCACAATATCTCATATCTATTGATAAAATGCAATTGTGTTTTGTTGTCCATAGCTTATGTCTGCCCATACCATAGCCCCACTGCGACCATGGGGCACTCCGTTCACAATGTTGAAATCAACAAAACGCTTTCCCTCACATCTGCCATCTGCCTGGTACTGTTGAAACCGGGATACATCCGTAAAGAGCACACTTCTCCAGCATGCGAGTGGCCATCGAAGGTGAGCATTAGTCCACTGAAGTCTGTTACGATGCCAAACTGCAGTCTGGTCAAGACCCTGGTGAGGACAACGAGCACACAGATGAGCTTCCTGAGATGTTTTCTGACAGTTTGTGCAGAAATTTTTCGGTTGTGCAAACCCACAGTTTCATCAGCTGTCGGTGTGGCTGGTCTCAGATGAGATTCCGCAGATGAAGAAGCCGGATGTGGAGGTCCTGGGCTTTTGTGGTTACATGTGATCTGTGGTTGAGGCCGGTTGGACCTACTGACAAATTCTCTAAAACAATGTTTGAGGTGGCTTATGGTAGAGAAATTAACATTAAATTATCTGGCAACCGCTCTGTTGGACATTTCTGCTTGCCAGTTGCATGCTCTCTTAATAGCCAGGCAAATACAAGCCTGTCTCTTATATTTGTGGTTGTGTTCAGTGATTGAAGCAAATAAATGCCTGGGCTATTAAATTGAAGTTTTATGGTATCCTTGTAACTTTGTGTGGATTACAGAGACCAAGAGACAGGAGCTGGTCAACAATCTTCAGAGTCTGTCGGCCGGTGACCGTGTGCGTATGCTGCGTGCCACGCCCTTAGTCTGGCTGAGAAGACTAAACTGAGGTGTGTGCCATATTCTCTTCATTGTTTGTAATTGATTATCTTAATTGTTCCAGGACACCATTTGCTTTTCATGATGCCAATGTAAAATTTGACAAACAAATGACATGAAAGCTACTTATACCCTTCTCTCTCATCATTGCTGAATCTTCAAAGACCCCTTTTACAGTCAACATCTCTCCTTAGGAAACTTGTATTCAGTGACAAAGTTGGACAGTCCTCTTGAGCAGCCAGGTTCCCTGCTGTAGCCTCCTTAAGCGAGTGAGTATAACCAAGCTATCACTAGCATAAAACATGCTGTTGGCAATTTCACGACTATCATTCAGATGTCAAATCTGAGGAAAGTGCTCCAATCCTGACGTTAATCTCTGCACAGAGATGTTAGGCATGAAGGTTACTCTACGTCCTGTGTCCACAGGCTTTGTATCACATCTGGTTCGGATGTCTCTTCATCCTCAGTTCCCTGCAGTTGTGGCAGGTGGCTTTGAAGAGGCTGGGTGGCCGCTTTGGCACTGGTGTGCTCTCCTACTTTCTCTTCATCAGGACTCTTCTGCTCTTCAACGTCTTTCTCTTCCTCATCAACGGCCTGTTCCTGGTCCTCCCCCAGGCCATCCACCCGCCCCTTCACACCCCCAGCTCCCACAGAGTGACAGGCCTGGAGCTGTTCACCGGCACGGTAAGATGAGGTTTATGATTGATTGGTTGATTATGTGCATCCACAAGGTTTTGACCTTAATGTGATTCACTCTAAAGTTTAAACTCCACTGATCGTCCAGCGAAATGTCACCGATTGGTTAAGTTACAATTTCTGGCATGTACCAAAATCTCTGCTGTGTGCGGTGAAAGCACGACGTGGTTGTTGAGCCTCTACAGAGTACACCTAGTGGAGTGTAAACCAGCCTACGCCAATAAAACAACTGCTGCTGACATGTCTAGCTAAGTCACAATGCAATGCCCACCAATACAAATGTAAAGCACCTGCAAGAGCACTTCTATATCAAAACACTACATCAGTTTTGTCAGTCTGTTTCTGAAACCACATCACCTCTCTTCCTTCTCAGGGTTATCTCTCAAACTCTCTAATGTTTTATGGCTACTACACCAACTCCACCATCAACACCAGTTGTAGACCTGATGAAATCACCGCCGGGACTGGCTGCGGCACCACCAGTGACCCTCACATGATGGCCTACAACATTCCCTTAGCCTACTGCTTCACCATCGGCATAACATTCTTTATCACCGGCATCGTCCTCGTTTACAGGTTGAACAACCCTCTCAAACCTTTTGAAGTGCTGATATAGGATCAGATTATCATTTTTAAGCTGCGTTCTCACAGGCAGTCCAATTCTGATATTTTGCCCAATTATTGGCAAAAGATCTGATCTGATTGGTCAAAAGACCAATTACCAGCAAAATATCAGAATTGGGCTACCTGTGTAAATGCAACCATTGATCATAACGTGAATATGACCCTGATCTATTCATTTGGAATCTCTTTGTTAGCCTGGTCCAAGATCTGTTTGTGCTCTACAGCCAACTGCTATGGTCCGTGTTGGTGTGAAAATGCCCATAAGAGTTGGCAGGACAGATCTTTGACGTTTTTCTCCTTGTTGGTCTTTCTTTAGAATAATAAAATGTTTTCATTGTACTTGTCTTAGCATGTCCAAGTCCTTTGGGAGGAGTTTCCGTGTGTTCAAGTCTCAGGGAAACATGGCCATAAAGGTCTTCTGCTCCTGGGATTTCAAAGTCAGCAAGAAGATGTCTGTCAGGATGCAGTCGGAGAACATCACCACCCAGCTCAAGGTACGGGACAGGATCATGCTCATTAGAGCTCACAATGAAAAAAAAATAATACAATTCCAGCCCAAAAACTCAAATATGCATTTGTTATTGGACAAATCCAGGTAGTCCCTCCCTGTTTCAGTCTGTTTATTCCATTTTGTGCCTAATGAACACGACCCAGGGGTTTCCAACTCTAGTGCTGTAGAACTAACGTCAACAGGTGTTCAAGTTTTTGCACAAGTCCATCACTAATACACCTTATTCAGCCAAATGTGGTCCATGATTCACTGACCATTTGTTTTAGGTGTGATGAGCCATGATCATTTGTTTTAGGTGTGATGAGCCATGATTATTTGCTGATTGTTTGAATCAGGCATGTTAGTGATGGGCAGGAGCAAAATCCTGCGTAGACTATAACAAACAAAATAGAACAGATAGGATAGAGGCCTGATCAAGCTCATATTCTATGCTAAGTCAGAGGCTGAAGGCCACTCCCAGTCCGTCAGTCAGAGGCTGAAGGCCACTCCCAGTCCGTCAGTCAGAGGCTGAAGGCCAGTCCGTCAGTCAGAGGCTGAAGGCCAGTCCGTCAGTCAGAGGCTGAAGGACAGTCCGTCAGTCAGAGGCTGAAGGCCACTCCCAGTCCGTCAGTCAGAGGCTGAAGGCCACTCCCAGTCCGTCAGTCAGAGGCTGAAGGCCAGTCCGTCAGTCAGAGGCTGAAGGCCACTCCCAGTCCGTCAGTCAGAGGCTGAAGGCCAGTCCCAGTCAGTCAGAGGCTGAAGGCCACTCCCAGTCCGTCAGTCAGAGGCTGAAGGCCAGTCCAGTCAGTCAGAGGCTGAAGGCCACTCCCAGTCCGTCAGTCAGAGGCTGAAGGCCAGTCCGTCAGTCAGAGGCTGAAGGCCAGTCCGTCAGTCAGAGGCTGAAGGCCAGTCCGTCAGTCAGAGGCTGAAGGCCAGTCCGTCAGTCAGAGGCCGAAGGCCAGGCCGTCAGTCAGAGGCCGAAGGCCAGGCCGTCAGTCAGAGGCCGAAGGCCAGGCCGTCAGTCAGAGGCCGAAGGCCAGGCCGTCAGTCAGAGGCCGAAGGCCAGGCCGTCAGTCAGAGGCTGAAGGCCAGGCCGTCAGTCAGAGGCTGAAGGCCAGTCCGTCAGTCAGAGGCTGAAGGCCAGTCCGTCAGTCAGAGGCTGAAGGCCAGTCCGCCAGTCAGAGGCCGAAGGCCAGTCCGCCAGTCAGAGGCCGAAGGCCAGTCCGCCAGTCAGAGGCCGAAGGCCACTCCCAGTCCGCCAGTCAGAGGCCGAAGGCCACTCCCAGTCCGTCAGTCAGAGGCCGAAGGCCCGTCCGTCCGTCAGAGGCCGAAGGCCACTCCCAGTCCGTCCGTCAGAGGCCGAAGGCCCGCCCGTCCGTCAGAGGCCGAAGGCCCGTCCGCCCGCCCGAGGCTGAAGGCCCCGCCCAGTCGAGGCTGAAGGCCCGCCCGCCCGCCCGAGGCTGAAGGCCCGCCCGCCCGAGGCTGAAGGCCCGCCCGCCCGAGGCTGAAGGCCCGCCCGCGCCCGGAGGCTGAAGGCCCGCCCCCGCCCGCCCGGAGGCTGAAGGCCCGCCCGCCCGCCCCGAGGCTGAAGGCCCGCCCAGGGCTGAAGGCCCGCCCGCCCGCCCGAGGCTGAAGGCCCGCCCGAGGCTGAAGGCCCGCCCGCCCGCCCGAGGCTGAAGGCCCGCCCGCCCGCCCGAGGCTGAAGGCCCGCCCGCCCGAGGCTGAAGGCCCGTCCGCCCGCCCCGAGGCTGAAGGCCCGTCCCAGTCCGTCCGTCAAGAGGCTGAAGGCCCGCCCCAGTCCGTCCGTCAAGAGGCTGAAGGCCACTCCCAGTCCGTCCGTCAAGAGGCTGAAGGCCTACTCCCAGTCCGTCCGTCAAGAGGCTGAAGGCCACGTCCCAGTCCGTCCGTCAAGAGGCTGAAGGCCCGTCCGTCCGTCCGTCAGAGGCTAAGGCCCGTCCGTCAGAGGCCAAGGCCCGTCCGTCAGAGGCCTAAGGCCCGTCCGTCAGAGGCCTAAGGCCCGTCCGTCAGAGGCCTAAGGCCCGTCCGTCAGAGGCCGAAGGCCAGTCCGTCCGTCAGAGGCCGAAGGCCCGCCCGTCCGTCAGAGGCCGAAGGCCCGTCCGTCCAGTCAGAGGCCGAAGGCCCGCCCGTCAGTCAGAGGCCGAAGCCCGCCCGCCCGTCCGTCAGAGGCTGAAGGCCCGTCCGCCCGTCCGTCAAGAGGCCGAAGGCCCCTCCGCCCGTCCGTCAGAGGCCGAAGGCCGCCCGTCAGTCAGAGGCCGAAGGCCCGCCCGCCCGTCCGTCAGAGGCCGGGCCCGCCCGCCCGCCCGTCAGAGGCTGAAGGCCAGCCCGCCCCGTCCGTCAGAGGCCGAAGGCCCGCCCGCCCGTCCGTCAGAGGCTGAAGGCCCGTCCGCCCGTCCGTCAGAGGCCGAAGGCCCGTCCGCCCGCCCGAGGCCGAAGACCCGCCCCAGTCCGTCCGTCAAGAGGCTGAAGGCCCGCCCCAGTCCGTCCGTCAAGAGGCTGAAGGCCACTCCCAGTCCGTCCGACAAGAGGCCGAAGGCCACTCCCAGTCCTCCGTCCGACAAGAGGCCGAAGGCCACTCCCAGTCCGTCCGTCAAGAGGCCGAAGGCCACTCCCAGTCCGTCCGACAAGAGGCCGAAGGCCACTCCCAGTCCGTCCGTCAAGAGGCCGAAGGCCACTCCCAGTCCGTCCGTCAGAGGCCGAAGGCCCGTCCGTCAGAGGCCGAAGGCCCGTCCGTCAGAGGCCGAAGGCCCGTCCGTCAGAGGCCGAAGGGCCCGTCCGTCAGAGGCCGAAGGCCCGTCCGTCAGAGGCCGAAGGCCACTCCCAGTCCGTCCGTCAGAGGCCGAAGGCCCGCCCGCCCGTCCGTCAGAGGCCGGGCCGTCCGTCCGTCAGAGGCCGAAGGCCCGCCCGTCCGTCAGAGGCCGAAGGCCCGCCCGTCCGTCAGAGGCCGAAGGCCCGCCCGCCCGTCCGTCAGAGGCTGAAGGCCCGCCCGCCCGTCCGTCCAGAGGCCGAAGGCCCGCCCGTCCGTCCGTCAGAGGCTGAAGGCCCGCCCGTCCGTCCGTCAGAGGCTGAAGGCCCGCCCGTCCGTCCGTCAGAGGCTGAAGGCCGCCCGTCCGTCCGTCAGAGGCTGAAGGCCCGCCCGTCCGTCCGTCAGAGGCTGAAGGCCCGCCCGCCCGTCCGTCAGAGGCCGAAGGCCCGTCCGCCCGTCCGTCAGAGGCCGGAAGGCCCGCCCCGTCCGTCAGAGGCCGAAGGCCCGCCCGCCCGTCCGTCAGAGGCCGAAGGCCCGCCCGCCCGTCCGTCAGAGGCCGGGGCCCGTCCGTCAAGAGGCCGAAGGCCCGCCCGCCCGTCCGTCAAGAGGCCGAAGGCCCGCCCCCCCGTCCGTCAAGAGGCCGAAGGCCCGCCCCGCCGTCCGTCAAGAGGCCGAAGGCCCGTCCGCCCGCCCGTCCGTCAAGAGGCCGAAGGCCCGTCCGCCCGTCCGTCAAGAGGCCGAAGGCCCGCCCGCCCGTCCGTCAAGAGGCCGAAGGCCCGCCCGCCCGCCCGAGGCTGAAGGCCCGCCCGCCCGCCCGAGGCTGAAGGCCCGTCCGCCCGCCCGAGGCTGAAGACCCGCCCCAGTCCGTCCGTCAAGAGGCTGAAGGCCCGCCCCAGTCCGTCCGTCAAGAGGCTGAAGGCCACTCCCAGTCCGTCCATCAAGAGGCTGAAGGCCACTCCCAGTCCGTCCGACAAGAGGCTGAAGGCCACTCCCAGTCCGTCCGTCAAGAGGCTGAAGGCCACTCCCAGTCCGTCCGACAAGAGGCTGAAGGCCACTCCCAGTCCGTCCGTCAAGAGGCTGAAGGCCACTCCCAGTCCGTCCGTCAGAGGCCGAAGGCCCGCCCGTCAGAGGCCGAAGGCCCGTCCGTCAGAGGCCGGGGCCCGTCCGTCCGTCAGAGGCCGAAGGCCCGTCCGTCCGTCAGAGGCCGAAGGCCCGCCGTCCGTCAGAGGCGAAGGCCCGTCCGTCCGTCAGAGGCCGAAGGCCCGTCCGTCCGTCCGTCAGAGGCCGGGCCCGTCCGTCCGTCCGTCAGAGGCCGAAGGCCGCCCGTCCCGTCCGTCAGAGGCTGAAGGCCCGTCCGTCCGTCCGTCAGAGGCTGAAGGCCCGTCCGTCCGTCCGTCAGAGGCTGAAGGCCCGTCCGTCCGTCCGTCAGAGGCTGAAGGCCCGCCCGTCCGTCCGTCAGAGGCTGAAGGCCCGTCCGTCCGTCCGTCAGAGGCTGAAGGCCCGCCCGCCCGTCCGTCAGAGGCTGAAGGCCCGCCCGCCCGTCCGTCAGAGGCTGAAGGCCCGCCCGCCCGTCCGTCAGAGGCTGAAGGCCCGCCCGCCCGTCCGTCAGAGGCTGAAGGCCCGCCCGCCCGTCCGTCAGAGGCTGAAGGCCCGCCCCCCGCCCGTCAGAGGCGGGAGGCCGAAGGCCCGTCCGTCAGAGGCTGAAGGCCCGCCCGCCCGTCCGTCAGAGGCTGAAGGCCCGCCCGCCCGTCCGTCAGAGGCTGAAGGCCCGCCCGCCCGTCCGTCAGAGGCTGAAGGCCCGCCCGCCCGTCCGTCAGAGGCTGAAGGCCCGCCCGCCCGTCCGTCAGAGGCTGAAGGCCCGCCCGCCCGTCCGTCAGAGGCTGAAGGCCCGCCCGCCCGTCCGTCAGAGGCTGAAGGCCCGCCCGCCCGTCCGTCAGAGGCTGAAGGCCCGCCCGCCCGCCCGTCCGTCAGAGGCTGAAGGCCCGCCCGCCCGTCCGTCAGAGGCTGAAGGCCCGCCCGCCCGTCCGTCAGAGGCTGAAGGCCCGCCCGCCCGTCCGTCAGAGGCTGAAGGCCCGCCCGCCCGTCCGTCAGAGGCTGAAGGCCCGTCCGTCAGAGGCCGAAGGCCCGCCCCGCCCGTCCGTCAGAGGCCGAAGGCCCGCCCGCCCGTCCGTCAGAGGCCGAAGGCCCGCCCGCCCGTCCGTCAGAGGCCGAAGGCCCGCCCGCCCGTCCGTCAGAGGCCGAAGGCCCTCCGCCCGCCCGTCCGTCAGAGGCTGAAGGCCCGCCCCGCCCCGTCCGTCAGAGGCCGAAGGCCCGCCCGCCCGTCCGTCAGAGGCCGAAGGCCCGCCCGCCCGTCCGTCAGAGGCCGAAGGCCCGCCCGCCCGTCCGTCAGAGGCCGAAGGCCCGCCCGCCCGTCCGTCAGAGGCCGAAGGCCCGCCCGCCCGTCCGTCAGAGGCCGAAGGCCCGCCCGCCCGTCCGTCAGAGGCCGAAGGCCCGCCCGCCCGTCCGTCAGAGGCCGAAGGCCCGCCCGCCCGTCCGTCAGAGGCCGAAGGCCCGGCCCGTCCCGCCCGTCCGTCAGAGGCCGAAGGCCCGCCCGCCCGTCCGTCAGAGGCCGAAGGCCCGCCCCGGCCGTCCGTCAAGAGGCCGAAGGCCCGCCCGGCCGCCCGTCAAGAGGCCGAAGGCCCGCCCGCCCGTCCGTCAGAGGCCGAAGGCCCGCCCGCCGCCCGTCAAGAGGCCGAAGGCCCGCCCGGCCGTCCGTCAAGAGGCCGAAGGCCCGCCCGGCCGCCCGTCAGAGGCCGAAGGCCCGCCCGGCCGTCCGTCAAGAGGCCGAAGGCCCGCCCGGCCGTCCGTCAAGAGGCCGAAGGCCCGCCCGGCCGTCCGTCAAGAGGCCGAAGGCCCGCCCGGCCGTCCGTCAAGAGGCCGAAGGCCCGCCCGGCCGTCCGTCAAGAGGCCGAAGGCCCGCCCGGCCGTCCGTCAAGAGGCCGAAGGCCCGCCCGGCCGTCCGTCAAGAGGCCGAAGGCCCGCCCGCCGTCCGTCGTCAGAGGCGAAGGCCCGCCCGTCCGTCAGAGGCTGAAGGCCCGCCCGTCCGTCCGTCAGAGGCTGAAGGCACTCCCAGTCCGTCCGTCAGAGGCTAAAGGCCCGCCCGCCCGCCCGCCCGCCCGAGGCTGAAGGCCACTCCCAGTCCGTCCGTCAGAGGCTAAAGGCCCGCCCGCCCCGCCCGCCCGAGGCTGAAGGCCGAAGGCCCGTCCGTCAGAGGCCGAAGGCCCGTCCGTCAGAGGCCGAAGGCCCCGCCCGTCCGTCCGTCAGAGGCCGAAGGTCCCCGCCCGTCCGTCAGAGGCCGAAGGCCCGCCCGCCCGTCCGTCAGAGGCCGAAGGCCCGCCCGCCCGTCCGTCAGAGGCCGAAGGCCCGCCCGCCCGTCCGTCAGAGGCCGAAGGCCCGCCCGTCCGTCCGTCAGAGGCTGGCGCCCGCCCGCCAGTCCGTCCGTCAGAGGCTGAAGGCCCGCCCCCCGTCCGTCAGAGGCCTGAAGGCCCTCCCCGCCCGTCCGTCAGAGGCCGAAGGCCCGCCCGCCCGTCCGTCAGAGGCGAAGGCCCGCCCGCCCGTCCGTCCGTCAGAGGCCGAAGGCCCGCCCCGCCCGTCCGTCCGTCAGAGGCCGAAGGCCCGCCCGCCCGTCCGTCCGTCAGAGGCCGAAGGCCCGCCCGCCCGCCCGTCCGTCAGAGGCCGAAGGCCCGCCCGCCCGTCCGTCAGAGGCCGGGCCCGCCCGCCCGTCCGTCAGAGGCTGAAGGCCCGCCCCGTCCGTCAGAGGCCGAAGGCCCGCCCGCCCGCCCGAGGCCGAAGGCCCTCCCAGTCCGTCCGTCAAGAGGCCGAAGTCCACTCCCAGTCCGTCCGCTCAAGAGGCCGAAGTCACTCCCAGTCCGTCCGTCAAGAGGCCGAAGGCCACTCCCAGTCCGTCCGTCAAGAGGCTGAAGGCCACTCCCAGTCCGTCCGTCAAGAGGCTGAAGGCCACTCCCAGTCCGTCCGTCAAGAGGCTGAAGGCCCGCCCGCCCGTCCGTCAGAGGCTGAAGGCCACTCCCAGTCCGTCCGTCAAGTCAGAGGCTGAAGGCCCGTCCGTCCGTCCGTCAGAGGCTGAAGGCCCGTCCGTCAGAGGCTGAAGGCCCGTCCGTCAGAGGCTGACGGCCCGTCCGTCAGAGGCTGACGGCCCGTCCGTCAGAGGCTGAAGGCCCGTCCGTCAGAGGCTGACGGCCCGCCGTCAGAGGCTGACGGCCCGTCCGTCAGAGGCTGACGGCCCGCCCCGTCAGAGGCTGAAGGCCACTACCAGTCCGTCCGTCAGAGGCTGAAGGCCCGTCCGTCAGAGGCTGAAGGCCACTACCAGTCCGTCCGTCAGAGGCTGAAGGCCACTACCAGTCCGTCCGTCAGAGGCTGAAGGCCCGTCCGTCAGAGGCTGAAGGCCTCCCAGTCCGTCCGTCAGAGGCTGAAGGCCCAGTCCGTCGTCAGAGGCTGAAGGCCCCAGTCCGTCCGTCAGAGGCTGACGGCCCGTCCGTCAGAGGCTGAAGGCTACCAGTCCGTCCGTCAGAGGCTGAAGGCCCGTCCGTCAGAGGCTGAAGGCTACTACCAGTCCGTCCGTCAGAGGCTGAAGGCACTACCAGTCCGTCCGTCAGAGGCTGAAGGCCCGTCCGTCAGAGGCTGAAGGCCCTCCCAGTCCGTCCGTCAGAGGCTGAAGGCCACTCCCAGTCCGTCCGTCAGAGGCTGAAGGCCCTCCCAGTCCGTCCGTCAGAGGCTGAAGGCCACTCCCAGTCCGTCCGTCAGAGGCTGAAGGCCACTCCCAGTCCGTCCGTCAGAGGCTGAAGGCCACTCCCAGCCCGTCCGTCAGAGGCTGAAGGCCAGTCCGTCCGTCAGAGGCTGAAGGCCCGTCCGTCCGTCAGAGGCTGAAGGCCCTCCCAGCCCGTCCGTCAGAGGCTGAAGGCCCGCCCGCCGGCCCGTCCGTCAGAGGCTGAAGGAGTCCGCCCGTCCGTCAGAGGCTGAAGGCCCGTCCGTCAGAGGCTGAAGGCCCGTCCGTCAGAGGCTGAAGGCCCGTCCGTCAGAGGCTGAAGGCCCGTCCGTCAGAGGCTGAAGGCCCGTCCGTCAGAGGCTGAAGGCCCGTCCGTCAGAGGCTGAAGGCCCGCCCGTCAGTCAGAGGCTGAAGGCCCCGGCCCGTCCGTCAGAGGCTGAAGGCCCGTCCGTCCGTCAGAGGCTGAAGGCCCGTCCGTCAAGAGGCTGAAGGCCACTCCCGGTCCGTCCGTCAAGAGGCTGAAGACCACTCCCGGTCCGTCCGTCAAGAGGCTGAAGGCCACTCCCGGTCCGTCCGTCAAGAGGCTGAAGGCCACTCCCGGTCCGTCCGTCAAGAGGCTGAAGGCCACTCCGGTCCGTCCGTCAAGAGGCTGAAGGCCCGTCCGCCAGAGGCTGAAGGCCCGTCCGCCAGAGGCTGAAGGCCCGTCCGCCAGAGGCTGAAGGCCCGTCCGCCAGAGGCTGAAGGCCCGTCCGCCAGAGGCTGAAGGCCACTCCGTCAGAGGCTGAAGGCCACTCCCAGTCCGTCCGTCAGAGGCTGAAGGCCCGTCCGTCAGAGGCTGAAGGCCCGTCCGTCAGAGGCTGAAGGCCACTCCCAGTCCGTCCGTCAGAGGCTGAAGGCCACTCCCAGTCCGTCCGTCAGAGGCTGAAGGCCACTCCCAGTCCGTCCGTCAGAGGCTGAAGGCCACTCCCAGTCCGTCCGTCAGAGGCTGAAGGCCACTCCCAGTCCGTCCGTCAGAGGCTGAAGGCCACTCCCAGTCCGTCCGTCAGAGGCTGAAGGCCACTCCCAGTCCGTCCGTCAGAGGCTGAAGGCCACTCCGTCAGAGGCTGAAGGCCCTCCGTCAGAGGCTGAAGGCCCCTCCGTCAGAGGCTGAAGGCCCTCCGTCAGAGGCTGAAGGCCCCTCCGTCAGAGGCTGAAGGCCCCTCCGTCAGAGGCTGAAGGCCCCTCCGTCAGAGGCTGAAGGCCCCTCCGTCCAGAGGCTGAAGGCCCCTCCGTCAGAGGCTGAAGGCCCCTCCGTCAGAGGCTGAAGGCCCCTCCGTCAGAGGCTGAAGGCCCCTCCGTCAGAGGCTGAAGGCCCGTCCGTCAGAGGCTGAAGGCCCGTCCGTCAGAGGCTGAAGGCCCCTCCGTCAGAGGCTGAAGGCCCCTCCGTCAGAGGCTGAAGGCCCCTCCGCCAGAGGCTGAAGGCCCCTCCGTCAGAGGCTGAAGGCCCCTCCGTCAGAGGCTGAAGGCCCCTCAGTCCGTCCGTCCCTCAGTCAGAGGCTGAAGGCCTGTCAGTCCGTCCGTCCGTCAGTCAGAGGCTGAAGGCCCGCCAGTCCGTCCGTCCGTCAGAGGCTGAAGGCCACTCCCAGTCAGAGGCTGAAGGCCACTCCGTCAGAGGCTGAAGGCCACTCCCAGTCAGAGGCTGAAGGCCACTCCCAGTCAGAGGCTGAAGGCCACTCCCAGTCAGAGGCTGAAGGCCACTCCCAGTCAGAGGCTGAAGGCCCGTCCGTCAGAGGCTGAAGGCCCGTCCGTCAGAGGCTGAAGGCCCGTCCGTCAGAGGCTGAAGGCCCCTCCGTCAGAGGCTGAAGGCCCCTCCGTCAGAGGCTGAAGGCCCCTCCGTCAGAGGCTGAAGGCCCCTCCGTCAGAGGCTGAAGGCCCCTCCGTCAGAGGCTGAAGGCCCCTCCGTCAGAGGCTGAAGGCCCCTCCGTCAGAGGCTGAAGGCCCGTCAGTCCGTCCGTCAGTCAGAGGCTGAAGGCCCGTCAGTCCGTCCGTCAGTCCGTCCGTCCGTCAGAGGCTGAAGGCCACTCCCAGTCAGAGGCTGAAGGCCACTCCCAGTCAGAGGCTGAAGGCCACTCCCAGTCAGAGGCTGAAGGCCACTCCCAGTCAGAGGCTGAAGGCCACTCCCAGTCAGAGGCTGAAGGCCACTCCCAGTCAGAGGCTGAAGGCCACTCCCAGTCAGCCAGCCAGTCAGAGGCTGAAGGCCACTGTCAGCCAGCCAGAGGCTGAAGGCCACTGTCAGCCAGCCAGTCAGAGGCTGAAGGCCACTCCCAGTCTGTCAATTTGCTTCGGATAGATCTGCATATCTACAGTATCTGAAGGACAACTGTTCTGGCTGGTATTGAAACACACACAGGATGTGGGTCTAGGTGTTTGTGGTGTAGCATGCCTATAGAAAGCTACATTCTTGCCCAGTGTCAACAGAAAATGAACAAGAATATGCAACCATTTTAAGATGTACAAATAAGACTAAGTTAGCTACAAGGAACTACATTATGATGCAGATTAAAATACTGACTGGGGAAGTTATTTTTCAGTGTTCTAGTTTCACTGACTCTACATTCACAAACACTGTTTGGCTACTGATGAAAATGAGCTGTATTTTTGGTTATTGTGTACTGTCCTTGTTGAATAAATAAATAAACTGTCTCTTCGTTCTTTCCAGGAGCTGTTGTCAGAGGTGAAAGGCGGAGAGGAGGAGAAGGGCAGGCTGTCTGGGATGGCGGTGCACCTGCTAGCATGGAGCATTTCTCTGGGGAGCACCTTCTTCTGTGCACTCGGCATCCACTGCTTTGCCAAGTACATGCACCTGGTTAGTGTGTGTGTGTGTGGGGGTGGTGTATCACACCATAGAACGCTATGCAAATCCAACCCCAGCTAAACTGTTGCACCTTTTTCATACTGCTGAGCCAAGCATGAGCTGTACTGCACTGGCCTGGTTAGGCATCCTCTATAGCTGCTGGAACTGTGCTGGAGAGGACAATGTGGAGAGGACAATGTGGAAAGAAAATGGGCTATACGGACCAGTACGGTTCAGGTTTGCACAATAGGGGTATTACTGCCAGAGTTTCTTGTGGCTGCTCTCTCAAAGGTAGATAGATGAGCCTTTACCAAGGAAGGAGAGAGAGCTTACTCTGTCACTAACCCACTGCTGCTGGCACACCAGCCCATTAGCTACCTTCCCATTTTCTAGCATACCACATAGAATACACTGTACATAACTTCCTTTTTAAGTAGAAAATTAGTGGGTGGATATTGGCAATACATAACTTCCTTCTAAGTAAGTTAGTGGGTGGATATTGGCAATACATAACTTCCTTCTAAGTAAGTTAGTGGGTGGATATTGGAAGAGGACTATTGCCACAGTTTTTGGGGATAAGGTTTTTCAGAGTTTCTCTGAGAATCAGACAGGAACGTTTTTTGTTTGTTGCAGAATTCTACTTTGGTGAGTCAACAGAGGAAATCACATTGTGACATCAGAAAGCAGCTTAAGACATGTTGTTGCCTGCAAAACAAGATGGGGAGATGTCTCGGGGCCTACTCGAAGGGAATGCAACATTCTCAATGTTGGAGTAGGTCAGAAGCCTGGTCCCAGATCTGTGGTGTATAGCCCACTCCTATGGACTTTGTCATGCCAAATAACACAAACAGATCTGGGAGGACCAGACTATAGTCAGCGATGTAGAGCCTTGCTTGTTCTTACCTTAATGTCTGTCTGCACTGCAGTGTTTCTATAGCCAGGTCACAGATCTGTTTGTTCTGTATAGCCAACTCCTATGGTTGTACATTTGACAATGACCATAGGACTGGGAGTGGCCTTTGAGAAGACTGATCTGCATCCACTGCCCACCCAACTAATATTCATAGCAACAAAGAACTGGACATTGTGCCCAACGGATAACGCCTCCAGCACCCCTGGTCTCTACTGTAGGCCTATGCAATACTCCTGGTCTCTACTGTAGGCCTATGCACCCTGGTCTCTACTAGGCCTGGTCTCTACTGTAGGCCTATGCAATACTCCTGGTCTCTACTGTAGGCCTATGCAACACTACTATAGGCCTATGCAACACTCCTGGTCTCTACTGTAGGCCTATACCCCTGGTCTCACTGTAGGCCACTCCTGGTCTCTACTGTAGGCCTATGCAGCACTCCTGGTCTCTACTGTAGGCCTATGCAATACTCCTGGTCTCTACTGTAGGCCTATGCAACACCACTGTAGGCCTATGCAACACTCCTGGTCTCTACTGTAGGCCTATGCAACACCCCTGGTCTCTACTGTAGGCCTATGCAACACCCCTGGTCTCTACTGTAGGCTTTGCAACACCCCTGGTCTCTACTGTAGGCCTATGCAACACTACTGTAGGCCTATGCAACACTACTGTAGGCCTATGCAACACTCCTGGTCTCTACTGTAGGCCTATGCAATACTCCTGGTCTCTACTGTAGGCCTATGCAACACCCCTGGTCTCTACTGTAGGCTTTGCAACACCCCTGGTCTCTACTGTAGGCCTATGCAACACCCCTGGTCTCTACTGTAGGCTTTGCAACACCCCTGGTCTCTACTGTAGGCCTTTGCAACACTCCTGCTATTTTGTTACACTCTCTCTTCTTGACAACACAGTCCTTTGTTTAATGTTTTTCCTTCACTGTGACCAGAGGAGACATGAGGATGCAGAGGGGGAGGTCAGTGTGGTGCATGAGGCTCGTCTGCTGGCTTTGCCTGGGGTTGTGTCCTGTGGGGAACCTCCTCCTCCCTGGTCTCTTCAACCTCGTGTCTTGGATGGAGAATTTCAACTCGCCCATTTACGTCTCTATGTTTCCATATTCAGGTAAATACGACCAGAACTGCGTTCAGAGATGTTCAGTGTTTGACACATATTAGTACATTAGCATTGTGGTAAGTTCCAGAGTTCCAACATTTTTCCCAGAAATCCTGGTTGAAGGATTCTGGATTTCCTGCTTATTCCCTCCTGATTCTGGGAATCTTCCAACTGGGATTCCTGGAAAAACAGCTAATTTTGGTGAAAATGACAACCCTGGTTGTCCAACAAATTAAGTTGGTGAATTATCTTACCAAAGCTAATGTCACAATCCAATATGAATGGAAATATGTAAATTACATGTTGCTTAGCCTATATTTCATTTTGGATTGTGACATTAACAGCTCCCAGTGGCAGAGCGGTCTAAGGCACGGCATCTCAGTGCTTGAGGCGTCACTACAGACACCCTGGTTCGATTCCAGGCTGTATCACAACCGGGTATGATTGGGAGTCCCATAGGGCGGCGCACAATTGGCCCAGCATCGTCCGGGTTTGGCGGTGTAGGCCGTCATTGAAAATAAGAATTTGTTCTTAACTGACTTACCTAGTTAAATAAAGGTTACATTTTAAAACAATTTTGGGGTTGAAGCATACTGATAGCTCTATACAACCGGTAGTGTGGAATGTGGACAAATCTTGACATTAGACTACAGAAAAACTACTGACGAGTGTAATTTCCCTTTTTAATTCAAAGCATGCATCTTTCCCCAGTAATCAAGTAGCACAGGGAACATTTTGTTGGCTCCTACGTGGACAGAAAGACAATCCAACAAGTGTGCCTGCACATGGTGCACAGCGGAAACCAATGGGAGGTATTCTGAATGTCTTGTGAAGTTTCGTCTTGAGTTAAGTGGGGGGTTATTTCGGTGGTCAAGTTAACTCGCCTGTTTGTTTGTTTTTTACCTTTATTTAACTATTTATTTAAAATAATTCTTATTTTCAATTACCGGCCTAGAACAGTGGGTTAACTACCTGTTCAGGGGCAGAACGACAGATTTGTACCTTGTCAGCTCTGGGATTTGAACTTGCAACCTTCTGGTTACTAGTCCAACGCTCTAACCACTATGCTACCCTGCCGCCCTCTGTACATGAGCCCATAACACAATCACAAGATGTTTCACTCAGACACTACCATTGAGTCTTGTTTACTTTTCACCATATTAAAAAAAAAGAGAATTTGGAAAGGAGTAGAGGGTGCTCAACCAACGTGAGTCAAGGTGCAACCTAAAAATGAGTAAACACCATTGGCTCACCACTCAAAATTCTTAGTTTTATTAGGCAAGTTTAAAATATTGACATTTCGGCCTTTAAAATAATCACAAAGGGACTGAACAATTTTCATATAGGGCATGGGGAAGACAATTAGGGAGGACCCGCTTCAGCTTATGGTGCTAATAAGAGACCGTGGTGGACCATACAGGGTGATACTCAAGGTGTGGGTTACTATGGTCAATAGTGATGAAATACAGAAGTGGAAGACGTAAAAATCTATTGGAAAACTGGGAAAGTTTTTTTTTTCAACCACAGTAGGTGAAATTGATCAAATACATGTTGGGTATTGGCAAAACTAGGGATAGCAACAAAGAAACCATCAACAGCTTAGGCAAAGAGGTCTAACAACTTGTTTGGACAACAGTTAGTGAGCTAGTATGCTCCCTCCATGTGTAAACAAGAAGTACAAATGGGAGGGTGTTGTCAATGGACCAACAAAGGGATGGAGCCCTTCACAAAAGTATACTATACTACAGATACCATAACTTCAGAGTAAACATTTTTAGATGCTCCTATCAAAGTGTTTAACAGAGGCCCAATAGGAGGGTGTGTGTGTGTAATAAAGCTCTCCATCCAATGGCCACAGTAGTACAGCAGGGTCATGTTCATTTGGCATCAAACGGAAGGATATGAACTGAAACAGAGGGACTACTTGGTCTTGTCCAATAAGAAATGCTCATATTTGCTGTACGTTGCAAAACGTTTATAAAACGCGTGCCCTAACAAACTCACCAAATGTTCCTTCCTCTAACAATATCTGGAGCCATGTATCAAGCTTCTCAAAGTAGAAGTGTTGATCTAGGTTCAGCTCCTCCCTGTAAATATAATCTTATTATTTGTGATCTGAAAGGCTAAACCAGTGGATGGATATTGTCAGTTGTTGCTGTAGTAACAAACCCCCTCACAGTGCGACCCCAAACTGTTCACACCTCTCTTGTTGGCAGAGAGAAAATGTTGCTGTTTGTAAAGCCAATTTCCTGCAATTCTACATGTCTAATGTGTGTTCATATGATACCTGAGTGACTCAACAAAATCAATGGGGGGCCCTGGGCACGTAATCCAGCCACGATAACTGCAAGATTTAGATAGGTAAATTAGGCTAACCAGTTATCTAGCTGACATGTAGCTGGTTAGCCTAACTTACCTACAGTGCATTCGGAAAGTATTCAGACCCCTTGACTTTTTACACATTTGTTATGTTACAGCCTTATTCTAAAATTGATTCAATTGTTTTTCCCTCCTCAATCTACACACAATACCCCATAATGACATCACAATACCCCATAATGACAAAGCAAAAACAAGTTTCTAGAATTTGTTTGAAATGTATAAAAAATGTAAACATAAATATCAGATTTCCAGAAGTATTCAGACCCTTTACTCAGTACTTTGTTGAAGCAGCTTTGGCAGTAATTACAGCCTCGAGTCTTCTTGGGTATGACATTACAAGCTTGGCACACCTGTATTTGTGGCGTTTATACCATTCTTCTCTGCAGATCCTCTCAAGCTCTGTCAGGTTGGATGGGGAGCGTTTCTGCACAGTTATTTTCAGGTCTCTCCAGAGATGTTCGATCAGGTTCAAGATGTCCTGAATCCACTCCTGCATTGTCTTGGCTGTGTGCTTAGGTTTGTTGTCCTGTTGGAAAGTGAACCTTCACCCCAGTCTGAAGTCCTGAGCGGTCTGGAAGAGGTTTTCATCAAGGATCTCTCTGTTCTTTGCACCGTTCATCTTTCCCTTGATCCTGACTAGTTCCTGCCGCTGAAAAACATCCCCATAGCATGATGCTGCCACCACCATACTTCACCGTGGGGATGGTGCCTGGTTTCCTCCCGACGTGAAACTTCTCATTCAGGCCAAAGAGTTCACTCTTGGTTTCATCAGACCAGAGAATGTTGTTTCTCATGGTCTGAGAGCCTTTGGCAACTCAAGCGGACTGTCATGTGCCTTTTTACAGAGGAATGGCCTCCGTCTGGCCTCTCTACCATAAAGGCCGGATTGGTGGAGTGCTGGAGCGATGGTTGTCCTTCTGGAAGGTTTTCCCATCTCCACAGAAGAACTCCAAACTTCTTCCTTTTAAGAATGAGGGAAGCCACTGTGTTCTTGCGGACCTTCAATGCTGCAGACATTTTTTGGTACCCTTCCCCAGATCTGTTCATCAACACAATCCTGTCTCACGGCTCTACAGATAATTCTTATAACCTCATGGCTTGGTTTTTGCTCTGACATGCACTGCCAACTGTGGGACCTTATAGAGACTCTTTAACACAGGTGGACTCCAATCAAGTTTTAGAAACATCTCAAGGATGATCAATGGAAACAGGAAGCACCTGAGCTCAATTTCGAATTCAAATTATTTATGTAAAAACTTGTTTTCACTTTGTCATTATGGGGTATTGTGTGTAAATTGACGAGATTTATTTATTTAATCCATTTTTAGAATAAAGCCGTAACAAAATGTGTAAAAAGTCAAGGGGTCTGAATACTTTCTGAATGCACTGTGTCTAGCTTACATGGGCTAGTAGTTTAACAACTGAACATTTGTCAGTTGTAAATAGCTGTAGGTCAGTCAGTGAATGACATAAGAAGAAAACTGTCCATGCACTTAGACATTTCCAAATTGCACCTTGTGCATTCTATTATAACTCAACAGCAGCAAGTTGAAAGCCTGACTAAGTTCCCCCCAAAAAAGTTCACGACCTGCTGTGTGTATTGACCCCGTTCTGGGTCCGGACCACGGTCCTCCATTTCAGTATGGCTGGGCTAAACTGACCTTAAATCAGCACTCTTACTCTGAGACACTTGATACTGTACATCCTGTTTTTATACAGGAACCTACTGCTGAAGGTGAGCATTCTTGGTGTACTGTGCTACCATTGGCTGGGGAAAATTGCAGCTGAACCAGAGCAACATGGTCTGCAGGTAAGACACCTGATACTTGTCACCATGCTGTCTGTCATAAAACAAGATGTCACCTTCAAATTAAGGTCCCCTTTCATTGAAACATTAGTAGCTAAGAATTTATGGCCCAAAGTAGTAGTAGTAGTAGGGGACAGTTCTATATTTACTGGGGAGGCTGGTCCAACTCAAGGTGTCATACAAAACATGTACCTCCCTCCTCAGCTTAACTATTTACACATGACCCCCCCCTTTTCACTGTAAAATAAATTGCACACCCTCCCCCCTCATAGAATTAACTCAAAATAATGTTTACGACTACAAATAACAACTGTAGCAACACTGTGTTTATAAACATGGATATCAACTTTGCCACTTCAGCATGCTTTTGTGGCACGATTGATGCTGTGCAGGTTGAGGGTTGGCCGACCACTACAGAGGAGCTCACTCTCCCTGCCTGTTTCATTACTCTACAATCAGAGCCAGATGCAGACAATGATCAGCTGGGGGGAAATCAGATATACATTTTAATGCCATATGTATAACTATGTCAAATATGTGACACATTTTCCACCAACAGGTTTCTGTCCCAATGCACCACACAACCAATAAACAAAACATACCAATTCCATGCACCTCAATATCATGATTTGCGTTTTCAGCACCACAACAAATAGACTGACAACTGGAAATACATCCCTCCCTACCTTGTAGGCCTAACCAGTATTGAAGGCTTGTGTTGACAATCTCTGACTGTTATTAAACTGTCATTTTGGTGTTTTGTAACAGCTGTCTCTTTCCATTTGTCAAATGGCCACTGCACTGTTTGGATTGATAGATATTTTTTTTTATTTGTAACAAGTCCTCAACTGGCAGCTTCATTGAATAGTACCCGCAAAACACCAGTCTCAACGTCAACAGTGAAGAGGCGACTCTGGGATGCTGGCCTTCTAGGCAGAGTTCCTCTGTCCAGTGTCTGTTCTTTTGCCCATCTTAATATTTTCTTTTTATTGGCCAGTCTGAGATGGCTTTTTCTTTGCAACACTGCCTAGAATGCCAGCATCCCGGAGTTGTCTCTTCACTGTTGATGTTGAGACGGGTGTTTTGCTGGTACTATTTAATGAAACTGCCAGTTGAGGACTTGTGAGGTATCTGTTTCTCAAACTAGGCACTCTAATGTACTTGTCCTCTTGCTCAGTTGTGCACCGGGGCCTCCCACTCTTTCTATTCTGGTTAGTGCCAGTTTGCACTGTTCTGTGAAGGGAGTAGTACACAGCGTTGTACGAGATCTCCAGTTTCTTGGCAATATCTCACATGGAATAGCCGTCATTTCTCAGAACAAGAATAGACTGATTAGTTTCAGAAGAAAGTTCTTTGTTTCTGGCCATTTTGAGCCTGTAATCGAACCCACAAATGCTGATGTTCCAAATACTCAACTAGTCTAAAGAAGGCCCGTTTTATTGCTTCTTTAATCAGGACAACAGTTTTCAGCTGTGCTAACATAATTGCAAAAGGGTTTCTAATGATCAATTAGCCTTTTAAAATGATAAACTTGGATTAGCTAACGCGGCATGCCATTGGAACACAGGAGTGATAGCTGCTGATAATGGGCCTCCGTACGCCTATTGTCACGGCCGTCTTCCTGGAAGGAATAAGTGGACCAAAGTGCAGCGTGGTGAGTGTACATTACTTTATTTCTAATGTCGCCAACAAAATAAACAATACAAAACGATCGTGAAGCTTAAGAGGGCTATAGTGCCACTAACAAAGTCAACTACCCACACTAAAAGGAGGGAAAAAGGCTACCTAAGTATGATACTCAATCAGACACAACGTTAGACAGCTGTCCCTGATTGAGAACCATACCCGGCCAACACATAGAAACACAAATCATAGAAATAAAGGACATAGAATGCCCACCCAAATCACACCCTGACCAGACCAAAAGAGACATAAAAAGGCTCTCTAAGGTCAGGGCGTGACCTTACCTCCCCTCCAAAGGTGCGGACTCCGGCCGCAAAACCTGAACCTATAGGGGAGGGTCTGGGTGGGCATCTATTTGCGGTGGCGGCTCTGGTGCGGGACGTAGACCCCGCTCCACCTCTGGCTCACCCCGCTTTGGTGGCGCCTCTGGTGTGAGGACCCTCTCTGCGGGCCCCGGACTGGGGACCCTCTCTGCGGGCCCCGGACTGGGGACCCTCTCTGCGGGCCCCGGACTGGGGACCCTCGTTGCGGGCCCCGGACTGGGCACCCTCGTTGCGGGCCCGGACTGGAGGCCGTCGCTGGGGGCTCCGTGCCATGGAGGCCGTCGCTGGGGGCTCCGTGCCATGGAGGCCGTCGCTGGGGGCTCCGTGCCATGCCCTGTGCCCAATACAAAAATATATTTAAAAAACACACTACCCCGCCCTGTGCCTAATACAAAAATATGTTTAAAATAAACACACTACCCTCCTCTGTGCCCAATAAATTTTAAAAAATGCATAACCCTCCCCAAAGCACTTTTTTATTTTTGTTGGAAAACCCTCCCTTATTTTGGACCCCCAGGCCTTGCAAGTGGAGCAATTTTGCTCTCCCACAAAATGAGTTCCCATATTTGGGATAGTATAGACTCTTTTCAGATGTCAATTAGTCTGTTAATGAGTTCCCACCACAGTTGTTGTAATGTATATTTTGACTTTGGTATCTTGGTCTGTCTCTACAGTGCTGGGAGAGCTTTGTTGGTCAGGAGCTGTATCGTTTCCTGCTCGTGGATTTCATATTCACGGTTCTCTACACAGTCTTCGGAGAATTTATATGGAAGTAAGAAGTGTTTTATGGTAATAATTCCTGTAAGGTGTACTGACACTCCCTCTGTAACCCCATGTTGTGGAGATTTGTATGTGTTAACCTACAATACCAGTCAAAAGTTTGGATACGCCTACTACTTTGGACACGTTTTCTTTATTTTGACTATTAGAAAACATTGTAGAATGAGAGTGAAGACATCAAAACAATGCAATAACACATATGGAATCATGTAGTAACCCAAAAAATGTTAAACAAATCTAAATATATTTTAGATTCTTCAAAGTAGCCACCCTTTGCCTTGATGACAGCTTTGCACACTCTTGGCATTCTATATGTCGTCATCTGGAATGCATTTCAATTAAAAAGTTAATTTCTGTAATTTATTTTCTTAGTGTGTTTGAGCCAATCAGTTGTGTTGTGACAAGGTAGGGGACGTATACAGAAGACAGCCCTATTTGGTAAAATACCAAGTCCATATTATTGCAAAAACAGCTCAAATAAGCAAAGAGAAACGACAGTCCATCATTACTTTTAAGACATTAAGGTCAGTCAATCCGGAACATTTCAAGAACTTTGAAAGTTTCTTCAAGTGCAGTCGCAAAACAATCAAGCGCTATGATGAAACTGGCTCTCATGAGGACCGCCACAGGAATGGAAGACCCAGAGTTACCTCTGCTGCAGAGAATAAGTTCATTAGAGTTACCAGCCTCAGAAATTGCAGCCCAAATAAACTTAAACAGCATTGCTACCACAGCATTCTGCAGCGATATACTATCCCATCTGGTTTACGCTTAGTGGGACAATGACCCAACACACCACTAGGCTGTGTAAGGGCTATTTGGCCAAGGAGGAGAGTGATGGAGTGCTGCATCAGATGATCTGGACTCCACAATCACCCAACCTCAACCCAATTGAGATGGTTTGGGATGAGTTGGACCGTGGAGTGAAGGAAAAGCAGCCAACAAGTGCTCAGCATATGTGGGAACACCTTCAGGATTGTTGGAAAAGCATTCCAGGTGAAGCTGGTTGAGAGAATACCAAGAGTGTGCAAAGCTGTCAAGAAAAAGAGTGGCTGCTTTGAAGAATCTGAAACACTTTTTGATTACTATATGATTCCATATGTGTTATTTCATAGTTATGGCTTCACTATTATTATGCAATGTAGAAAATTAGTAAAAATAAAGAACCTTGAATGAGTAAGTTTAGAATGAGTGTGTCTAAACTTTTGACTGGTACTGTGTATTCTACTATTTTCATATTCGCTCTACTTGCTCTTTGGAGATTCTATCTGGAAATATTTGAGTGACTAACCAGCTGAGCATATTTTGAAGATGTTTGTGTAGATAATTCATGTGCAATGTAACTGGTTTTCTATTTTCACTGTGCTTGACATGCTCTCTGGGTAATTTGTGAGGAAGTCGGTAGTGAAGTTGTGAGTGCCAGAACTGCTTGAGCATTTGTTTGTTTCACTGTGAGATGTACTGACACTACTATTTTAATGTTGACTGTGTTCTACAGTCTTTTGAAGGATGGTTCAAGAGTCCATTACCTTCATTAGCCAGACAGCTAAACAGTAACCAATACAGGTTTTGTAATATTTATATGTGATTGTATTTCTGTTCTTGTCATATTAGCAGTCATTCTGTATAGTATGTTCAAGTTGTAACTTCCAAAGTGTATTTGTGAATAAGTATACCTTTTTTAAATAAAGTTGTACGTGGCAGACCTGCTGAACATGTTGTTTAGAATTCCTGTAAAATGTACTGATACTCCACTCTGTTTCCCCCATAGGCGGTTTTCTCAAGGAGTGCTGAGGAGGAGGAGGAAGCCAGTGTTTGATATCGCCCGTAACGTACTCGAGCTCATCTATGGGCAAACCCTCACCTGGTAAAATGCCTGTTCGTCTCACCTCGTATCTCTGTGACATAATTGTTTTGTCATGAGTGCAGGTCGTCAGCCCTCGTCTCATCTCTGTGACATAATTGTTTTGTCATGCTTCGTTAGATGCTGCAGGTGCCGTCAGCCCTGGGTCGTCTCACCTCGTATCTCTGTGACATAATTGTTTTGTCATGCTTCGTTAGATGCTGCAGGTGCCGTCAGCCCTGGGTCGTCTCACCTCGTATCTCTGTGACATAATTGTTTTGTCATGCTTCGTTAGATGCTGCAGGTGCCGTCAGCCCTGGGTCGTCTCACCTCGTATCTCTGTGACATAATTGTTTTGTCATGCTTCGTTAGATGCTGCAGGTGCCATAATTGTTTGTCAGCCCTGGGTCGTCTCACCTCGTATCTCTGTGACATAATTGTTTTGTCATGCTTCGTTAGATGCTGCAGGTGCCGTCAGCCCTGGGTCGTCTCACCTCGTATCTCTGTGACATTGTTTTGTCATGCTTCGTTAGATGCTGCAGGTGCCGTCAGCCCTGGGTCGTCTCTCTTTCTTTTGATGATAATGTCATTGAGGTTTCTGTGGTATTTATGTCTCCTTCTCTGTCATCTTTTCCCACAGGCTAGGCTTGCTCTTCACTCCTTTACTGCCAGCTGTGCAGATCCTCAAGCTGTTGTTGTTGTTCCATATGAAAAAGGTAGGTAGGTCCCAGCTCAGAGCTCAACCAGTGTGACTATTTCAGTGACAGTGGTACACTCCTTAAAAGAGGTCAAACTATCATGTCCAAACTCTGCACTTGTCATAACCAGAGGCCCAAAAAGTGTTGACAAACGATTAGGTAAGTAAAGGTCCCGTCCAGAAACTTAAGGTCCCCAACTTAATTCTCACCCGCTCATGCTCTGTTCGCCTGCCTTCTCTGACCTTGTTCACTTTGACCCGAGGCACTTCCTTCAATTGAAAATGAATAGGATCCGCCATTTTGTTGCCAGCTATCGCACTCAGTGGAAACCCCAGCGGTGTTAGACTCATTAGTCTTTCTTCTTTTGTTGCTGTTTGCCCTCCTCAGAGCAGTCTACTGGTGAACTCTCTTGTTGCTTTTCTCCCTCCTCAGAGCAGTCTACTGGTGAACTCTCTTGTTGCTTTTCTCCCTCCTCGGAGCGGTCTACTGGTGAACTCTCTTGTTGCTTTTCTCCCTCCTCAGAGCAGTCTACTGGTGAACTCTCTTGTTGCTTTTCTCCCTCCTCAGAGCAGTCTACTGGTGAACTCTCTTGTTGCTTTTCTCCCTCCTCAGAGCAGTCTACTGGTGAACTCTCTTGTTGCTTTTCTCCTCCTCAGAGCAGTCTACTGGTGAACTCTCTTGTTGCTTTTCTCCCTCCTCAGAGCAGTCTACTGGTGAACTCTCTTGTTGCTTTTCTCCCTCCTCAGAGCAGTCTACTGGTGAACTCTCTGGTGAACTCTCTTGTTGCTTTTCTCCCTCCTCAGAGCGGTCTACTGGTGAACTCTCCCTTCAGAGCAGTTGCTTTTCTCCCTCCTCAGAGCAGTCTACTGGTGAACTCTCTTGTTGCTTTTCTCCCTCCTCAGAGCAGTCTACTGGTGAACTCTCTTGTTGCTTTTCTCCCTCCTCAGAGCAGTCTACTGGTGAACTCTCTTGTTGCTTTTCTCCCTCCTCAGAGCAGTCTACTGGTGAACTCTCTTGTTGCTTTTCTCCCTCCTCAGAGCAGTCTACTGGTGAACTCTCTTGTTGCTTTTCTCCTCCTCAGAGCAGTCTACTGGTGAACTCTCTTGTTGCTTTTCTCCCTCCTCAGAGCAGCCTACTGGTGAACTCTCTTGTTGCTTTTCTCCCTCCTCAGAGCAGCCTACTGGTGAACTGCCAGGCATCCAGGAAGCTGTGGAGAGCCAGTCAGATGAGCACCCTCTTCATCTCTCTGCTGTGTTTCCCCTCTTTCCTCGGGGCCATCGTGTCTGTGACCTACACCATATTGACGTGAGCCTGTCCAACACACACATGAGCGGTGACTGACACACACACACACACACACAAATATATCAACCTATACCAATGTAGGCGCAAGTATGCATGCATACAGTACATGCACCTTTTCACTTTTGAGTCTATGTTGCTATGTAACATCCCTTGAAAAGTACGCATCTCTGGAATTATGCTGGGAAGGACAACATGAACAGAAAATATATTTCAGCCAGAACAGTACACTTCAGGTTGACACTGCAGTATGAAAAGGATGTTGTGGTCCAAATGTTTCTTCCACTCTTCCCTTCGCCTCCCCCCATAGGATTAAGCCCTCCTCTGGCTGTGGTCCTTTCAGGAACCTCCCCTTCATGTTCCACTCAGCCAAACAGTGGGCCCAGGAGCTGAAGAGTACCAACCACAAGCTGGCCTGGCTCAACTGGGTACACCGCTGCTTGGTGGAGAACCCCCTCTTCCTGTTCCTGTTGGCAGGTGTCTTTCTGTGAGTCAGCATCCAACAAGGATATTCTTTGGACTGCTCTGGATATTTCTTTTTGTGTGCCGTTTGGCTGACACTATTATGCTATTAAGCCACTAACAGTACAGTGTATGTTTTAAGTATGTTATGTTCACCTACCTGGCAGTTCATTTTTCCTCTCTTTTTTTCAGAATGGTCATTTACATTCACACCCAAGTTTTAGACGGCCAAAGGAAAACAATCAGTCTGCTACAGGAGCAAATAGAAAATGTGTGTGTGTGTGTGTATATGTATAGACAAAACACTTCTGTTTCATTTAATATTCTTACTAAGATCGATCTGTGTGTTGATGGTTACTCATCTGTTATTTTTCATCACCAGGAGGGGAAGGACAAGAAGTTCTTAATTACTAGTCTGCAGGCCATCCATGAGAAGAGGCAGTATCCACTGTCCCCTTCCTCCAGGCCTCAGCCACAGGGCAGTGAGGTGAGTGACCCTGACTGCGCCGTGTTCATTAGCGTACGCAACAGGAAAATGTTCAGCAACAGAAAGGAAGTCCAGGTAGGCCCTCCCTGTTTGTGTGCTTTCTTCTGTTTGGTACCTAATGAACATGACCCTGTTGTATGACCTCCAAGAGCTGCTGCTGTGATTAGTCTGTACCAAAACCATGGTGTTGTCTTCTGACAGATCTGTCTTGTCCTGCAAACACAGATTCAGGTTGATGTGTTAGTCGAAACAGATTCAGGTCATTTCTGTCAAATATTACATTGGTTTCCTTATGTCATTTCAGGTTTAATATGTTTTAGTGGAAGATTAAATTATTCCAGAGTATTCATTGGATGCTGCATGTTAAATTTTGGACTCCCATCACATCAAGGATATTTGGCTGCTATCAACCAGTCAAAGTGAACTCAAAGTGGAGTGATGTGTGTGTGTGTGTGGTGAAGGACATTGAGACATTTCTTGTAGAATGTAACTATGACTGATATGTGTTCAAGACTATCGGAATGTAAAGTAACTGAGGTTGATATCTATTCAAGACTATCAGAATGTGAAGTAACTGAGACTGATATGTATTCTAGACCATCAAAATGTGAAGTAACTGAGACTGATATGTATTCAAGACCATCCGAGGTGTGTTTATACTAGTATGGTAGTATAACTGTCTAATTTGCCTTTTGTTAATATATATTTATTGTATCTAGGCTGCCTGTCACCGCTTTCAAGCTTCAATGTATACTGAACAAAAATATAAACGCAACATGCAACAATTTCAACGATTTTACTGAGTTACAGTTTGTCATGACGTTGCAGTCTTTGGGTACAGTGAGCACCCCTCCCTCTGCACCAGCCCTTTTCTATGCACCATCCCCTACCCCCTGTCTCCTACACCCAGGCTGCTGTGGTCAGAGAGAGGTTGTAAATTCCTGGAGGAGATTATCTCCTCATGGCCACAGTATAAAGACAGAGTGAGTTTTCATAGAGAGAACAAAGGAATTTCTTCCACCTCACAGAACTTGAGGTCCGAACAACATTTATGTTCTGGAGAAGGTATAAAGATCGGTGAAGAATCCAACTATGAATTGGTCCGTTTGGTACAATTTTGTGAAACTCATGGGAGACAATACGGCCACATTACCATAACGCTGTTTATATAATAGCCTCAGTTATGAGGCTTGCATCTAATTGCTGTACAGGATGAATGAGGAAAGATTAAACTATTTGTGGGATGCTATGTAATGTGAAAGAATTGTATTTCTGTGTAAGTTTCACTTAAGTCACTGGCACGCCCCCATGAACACAGTTGGGACCTGGCATCATGAGACAGCCTTTTCTGCTCTTCCGAATAAAACCTCCACCTTGAGAATTCTCAACAGACTCTATTTCTCTCAACTACGAGAGGACGAAGGTTGCAGACCAGTTTACCTCGATAACGAGAGGGCCAAGGTTTGAGACCAGACTGCTGAATCTTTTAACCATCCCACGTCATTAAACTCTTAGACTATCGATACCGACAGAATAAGAACACGTCTTTGATATTAATTATTGGTCTGCAGCTAGGAATTCAGTATCATTAAACACGAAGACCGACAACCGCCGAAACATCTATTCTATAACGACATGAATGAATGTCACTCTGAACTATCCATTCTAACCCGACAGAGAGAGATAGAACAGAAACAAACTTTTTAACAGAGATCAAGACGACACACTGAGCGTAAATCTATATATTGATTGCAATTGTTCCCGAATGAGTGAGCGTTCATGTGCAAAGGATTAGCATTTCAATTGTTATAATATTTAACTTTGCAGTGTCTCGTCTCAGTTGACCCCCAACTTCCCTTTTTGTCCACCAAGCTGCGATACCGGTTTATCCCACTAGGGAACCTCCGTTATTTCTTGTAAACGATCTACTGTTGTTTATGCATTTCTGTGAATTACTTAGTTAGTAAATAAATATTTTAAGACAATTGATGTATGGATGACTCATAGTGAAGACTGGGTTCGTGTAGATAACCAACCATTTACGACGTTTGGAATGAGACTAACATGAGGTAAATAATGATTCATTAATCAAGACTGATTGATCAGATATAAAATATCTAAAAGTTATATTTGGAAAATTATAACTTTGTAATCTGAATATTTTCCTTGGTGCCCCTACTTCCTAGTTAATTACAGTTACATGATTAATCAGTTTAACCTCTCTGGGAAATGTGGGACGGTAGCGTCCCACCCCGCCAACAGCCAGTGAAAGTGCAGGGGCGCCAAATTCAAAACAACAAAAATCTCATAATTAAAATTCCTCAAGCATACAAGTATTTTACACCATTTTAAAGATCAAATTCTCATTAATCCAGCCACAGTGTCTGATTTCAAAAAGGCTTTACAGCGTAAAAGCACCACAAACGATTGTTAGGTCAAATACCAAGTCACAGAAAAACACAGCCATTTTTCCAGCCAAAGAGGAGTAAACAAAAGCAGAAATAAAATTAATCACTAATCTTTGATCTTCATCAGATGACTGTTAGATACAGTGCATATTTATATCCAAAATCTCATTTTACATTGGCGTGTTATGTTCAGTAGTTCCAAAACATGCTGTGATTTTGCAGAGAGCCACATGAATTTACAGAAATACTCATAAACATTATTAAGAGATACAACTATTATACATAGAACTGTAGATCAACTTTTTACATAAACTTCTCACAGCATCTTCTTTTTACATAAACTTCTCACAGCAACCGCTGTGTCAGATTTCAAAATCCTTTTACGGAAAAAGCATACCATGCAATAATCTGAGTACGTGCTCAGAGACGAAACAAGCCAAAGATATCCGCCATATTGTTTTTTGCCTGCTATATGAGTTCTGTTATACTCACAGACATCATTCAAACAGTTTTAAAAACTTCAGAGTGTTTTCTATCTATTACTTAACATTCATTGCTAGGAGGCGACATATCACAAAGGGAAGGAGGGGTGAACAATGCCCATTTACTCAGAAATTTCTGTGGAACTCAATCAGTAATATGTGAGTTATGCTGCAGGATGAGTAACATGGAACTTGTAGAAAGCCAAGAGTAGGATTGCATCATCTTCTTGTGAAGCAGGAAGAGAAACCTTGTACCCACCCCGAATCCACCTGTTGATTTATATCTTATGATGGGTTTTCCTATGCAATGCTCTTAGGGCTACCAAACAAACAGGTGGAAGAACATCTCTACGACCTCTGTTGGTATGTAAGACTATATATATATATATATCATTATACTACTAGTGAAAGATCACATTTTGGCCTTTTTATTGAAGAAAATAAAAAGTCTACTCAGGAAATATTAGTTGTATCTTGCTCTTACAGGTTATTTTCATGTTAAGTTAATTATGACTGATGCATTTTTTTATATATTTTATAAAGCATAGAAGAAGTTACACTGATCGATTTTGTTTTTGTCTGAAGCAAATATCCAAAGACTACAGCGTTTCACAGGGTCAAATGAAATGAAATATTGATTTATTCTGTTTCCCTCTAGTTAAGGAGAAAATGGAGCCTCAAGGGAGTGTACATATCTCTCCTAAAAAACACAGGACCGCTTTGGCCGAAAAGTGTAAACTGGTAAACAAACACTTATTTTTCTGACCATCCTAAAACACACTTACAAGTGTAGGATCTTAATTTGACCAGTTTGTCACAGTAGGAAAAGAATCCTGCAGCAACAGGAAATGTGGATTATAATTAATGGACATTTTTACTATGCCAAATCAAGTCTTTGATTTGTTGCAACAACAGGGTTATCAAATTAAGTTTCGATATCTGTAGTTCTTAGTAGCCTATGAATGGATGTAGTGTATTTTCATAGTATTCCTAATACAGACACACAATATAGTTACTTTACCATGATTACATTTTAAAATAAAAATATGAATGGCTTTATTTTTGTATCTGTTGGACAGGATCACGGGCTTGTGATTAAGGATCTCAGCACTAACATAAATGAAGGATACCTACAAGCGTACTTCCGACAGTGGGGCAGCATTACAGCATGCAGTGTAGGCTGATTGTCATATCAATTATTGTAATATTAGCCTCACGTGGATAAGGCCTAAACCATACCTTTTTAAAGGGGCAATCTGTAGTTTTAAACAGCATAGCATCCACCCCTCCACCTTTTTTTTTACACTGCAGTCAGTGAAGTAAAACAAGCTTATATTTTGCATTCTAATGGGACAAGACAGTAAGACAGTTGAACTAATCTCTGAGGTATTTATAAGTTATATTCCTCAAGAGTCAAATGGCTGTATGTCAGTAATTTAAAAGTCCATAAATGGATGTAGCTATTACAGATTGACCCTTTAAAACAGCGTATTTTCTTTGATTATTGGTGTTTTTTATTGCTTATGGTGATGGTCCATCCTTTGAAAACAGATCAAGAAGACTCCACAGGACTCTGACTCAAAGAGTGCCAGTGCATTGGGATACGTGAGTTTTTCCTCTGAGTAGGGAGGCAGATACGGCAGACTGGGCGGGTCCTCACTATATAGGAGGCATGGAAGTGGAGGCCAAGAGAGTTGTCAGTCTGAAGGTAAATCAAAACAGAGCATTGGGCAAAGACTTGTTGAATGAATCAGCAATGTTTCTATGTCATATCAACAAAAGTAAATATGATGTTGAATCAATGTGGAAAACTGATTGGATTTACAAAAGTCATCAACATAAGAGAATATCATATTTTTTCACTTCAATCCACTGACTTTTTGTTGTTGTGATTACACATTGGAATGTTTTAAATGGGTGTTGTGTTGACATGGTTGTGTGTAGGTTGCTTTATCCAGCACATGCAGCCAGTCTTATCGATATGTCACTGTCTGGGTCACAGGGTCTTTCAGCACCAGTCAAGTCCTTAAGTCTCAACAGGGTGAGTCTGAGTCAAATCTCAAGTCTCTCTCTTCATAAACAGATGTGTTCTGATCCATGCAGGGTAACATTGCATTGCAGGTTAGACTCTTCTAGGTCAAGGTCAATTTGTTTAAAAATATATATACTTTGATTCAATACTTGACTATTAAAACACAGAGTCAAGTCTAAAGTCATATGCAAGAGTCCAACAGAAGTTATGAGTCACTGTTTTTGCAACTCTTTTACCATGCTAAAATCTAATCTTTCATATAGATGGATGACCCAGAAGGTTGAGGTCATCCCAGCCAGGTCTATCCGCAGAGACGTGACTATAGGTCTGTTCATCAATTGAGCATCTCTCGAGAATGTATCAGAGGCCGGATGATAATGTACCTACGTAATTTTTTTTTTTTAAGCAATTTTGGATGGGATACATGGATTATTTGTTGAAAAATAAATGTAGATTCTAATTTTTTTCTATGATTTGGTTTGATTGTAACAATTTGTTTTCAGATGTCTTATGTACCTTGATTTACTGATTTGTAATGAAATGCCAATTGTTTTCAATGCTGTGAACATTATAAGGCCGATGTTGCATTAACTTTTAGTAGAATAACCGAAGATATTACTAGAAAGGGACATTTCCTAAAGAAAATGTGTGTTTGCTAGAAGTATTTATGATAGTGACAGCAATAGTAGTAATGATTGATTGATTGCATTTATAGGGCCCTGTAAATCTGCGATATGCAGAACGCTGACGGAATCCAGACATTAAAGCAGAATTTAACAATGTTCAAAAATGTATATATTTTATTTTACCTTTTATTTAACTAGGCAAGTCAGTTAGCAAATTCTTATTTTCAATGACGGCCTAGGAACAGTGGGTTAACTGCCTGTTCAGGGGCAGAATGACAGATCTGTCAGCTCAGGGATTGGGGTTTGTCAGCTCGGGGGTTTGAACTTGCAACCTTCCAGTTACTAGTCCAACGCTCTAACCACTAGGCTACCCTGCCACCCAGTGGTTATAACTTAGTAAGTATCAACAAAATGTAGCCTATTGAAAATTAATACATTTGCCCAAGTTTATCATGTCATAAGACATGAACACAATGCATCAATGATTCATATTTTCTGCAAACTTCTAGAGGGCAATGAGAATTGCATTCGCCATCACACTGCCCTATCCAATCTGGACAAGAGGAATACCTATGTAAGAATGCTGTTCATTGACTACAGCTCAGCATTCAACACCATAGTACTCTACAAGCCCATCATTAAGCTTGAGGCCCTGGGTCGACGGTACCACAGTGGAGAAGGTGTAAAGTTTTTTTTTTAAGTTCTTCTGCGTACACATCACGGACAAACTGAAACGGCCCATGCACACAGACAGTGGGGTGAGAAGGCGCAACAGCCCCTCTTCAACCTCAGGAGGCTGAAGAAATTTGGCTTGTCACCTAAAACCCTCACAAACTTTTACAGATGCACAATTGAGAGCATCCTGTCTGGCTGTATCACCGCCTGGTATGGCAACTGCACCGCCCATAACCGCAGGGCTCTCCAGAGGGTGGTGCGGTCTGTACAATGCATTACCGGGGGAAAACTACCTGCCCTCCAGGACACCACCTACAACACCCAATATCACAGGTTTGCCAAAAAGATCATCAAAGACAACAACCACCCGAGCTACTGCTCCCCACTACCATCTTGAAGGCGAGGTCAGTACAGGTGCATCACAGCTGGGACTGGGAGACAGAAGCTATTTCTCAAGGCCATCAGACTGTTAAACAGCCATCACTAGCACAGAGAGGCTGCTGCCTACCTACAGACTTGATATCATTGGCCACTTTTAATAAATGGATCACTAGTCACTTTAATAATGGCACTTTAATGTTTACATATCTTGCATTACTCATCTCATATGCATATACTGTATTTTATACCATCTATTGCATCTTGCGTATGCCGCTCTGTCATTGCTCATCCATATATTTACATATTCTTATTCCATTCCTTTATTTAGATTTGTGTGCATAAGGTAGTTGTTGTGAATTGTTAGATTACTTGTTATTACAGATATTACTGCACTGTCGGAACTAGAAGCACAAGCATTTCACAATAACATCTGCTAACCATGTGTATGTGACCAATAACATTTGATTTGAATTCCTTGTCTGCATGTGTGGTGCGCAAGCCTGCCACTTCAAAATCAAATTGTATTTGTCACATACACATGGTTAGCAGATGTTAATGCGAGTGTAGCGAAATGCTTGTGCTTCTAGTTCCGACAATGCAGTAATAACCAACGAGTAATCTAACTAACAATTCCAAAACTACTACCTTATACACACAAGTGTAAAGAGATAAAGAATATGTACATAAAGATATATGAATGAGTGATGGTACAGAACGGCATAGGCAAGATGCAGTAGATGGTATCGAGTACAGTATATACATATGAGATGAGTATGTAAACAAACAAAGTGGCATAGTTAAAGTGGCTAGTGATACATGTATTACATAAAGATGCAGTAGATGATATAGAGTACAGTATCTACGTAGACATATGAGATGAATAATGGGTTATGTAAACATTATATTAGGTAGCATTGTTTAAAGTGGTGTAGTAGCATTGTTGTGTAGCTGTTAGTGAGGATTCTAATGAAAAGTCTTCTGGTAGATGGAAAGGCTTTCCCATAAACCTTTGCAATTAGATGTTAAAGTAGCCTATGCTTACCTTACTAATCAATCAGTGGGTATTTGTTTTGCAAACTCTGCCATCATGTGTGCACTACAAAAACACTTCTAAACTGCCTCTTGTTACTGTAGGTGCACACTGGAATTAAAGGGTAAATGCACCCCAAAATCAAACATTTGCAAAAGAAATCCAGACCTCAAAAGTGGTCTCTTGATGTTGTTTTGCTTTGGACTTAGAACATCAAATTGTATTAGTCACATGTGCCGAATTCAACAGGTGTAGTAGACCTTACAGTGAAATGCTTACTTACGAGCCCCTAACCAACAATGCAGTTTAAAAAAATACAGATAAGAATAAGAAATAAGTAACAAGTAATTAATGAGCAGCAGTAAAATAACAAAAGCGAGACTATATACAGGGGGCACCGGTTAGTTGAGGTAGTATGTACATGTAGGTAAAGTTATTGAAGTGACTAAGCAGAGATGACAACAGAGAGTAGCAGTGGTGTAGAGAGGGGGAATGAAAATAGTCTGGGTAGACATTTCATTAGATGTTTAGAGTCTTATGGCTTGGGTGTAGAAGCTGTTTAGAAGCCTCTTGGTCCTAGCAGAGAGAACAGTCTATGACTAGGGTGGCTGGAGTCTTCGACTATTTTAGGGCCTTCCTCTGACACCATCTGGTATAGAGGTCCTGGATGACAGGAAGCTTGGCCCCGTTGATGTACTGGGCCGTTCGCACTACCCTTGTGGATGGAGGCCGAGCAGTTGCCATACCAGCCAGTGATTCAACCAGTGCTCTCTGGTACAGCTGTAGAACCTTTTGAGGATCTGAGGACCCATGACAAATATTTTCAGTCCCCTGAGGGGGGATAGGTTTTGTCGTGCCCTCTTAACGACTCTCTTGGTGTGCTTGGACCATGTTCAATTTAGTTGTCTTCTATTAAAACGTTGTTTTCTTGTTGTTTTTTTCTTGATAAAATGAAGGAGAAAAACGGGAGAACGGAAACCTTAAACGAAATGGAGAAACGGAATTTGGAATTAAGACTAATTGGAATCAGGCAACAACAAAAAAATACCGATTTTACAGGGCCCAACATTTATGTCGTGCCTTTCCAGATGATGACAATCATTTGTGCCAAAACGCTCACCACAGCTGGAGAGGTGAGGAGTGATACATGCCAATTAGAAATGATGTTAGCAGGTCTTATCCAGAACAGGGGCAAATAGGGTTAAGTGCCTTGCTCAAGGACACATCAACAGATATCACCTCAGGGATTCATACCAGCAACCTTTCAGTTACTGGCCCAACGTTCTTAAACGCTAGGCTACCTGCCGCCCAGATTTAGCCAGGACACCAGAGTTAACACTCCTACTCTTACGATAAGTGCCATGGGATATGTAGTGACAGAGAGTAAGGTCACACGTTAACGTCTCATCCGAAAGAGAGCCTCCTACACAGGGAAATGTCCCCATCACTTCCCCTGGAGCATTGGGATTTTGATCTTAAGACTAGAAGGAAGAGTGCCCCCTACTGGCCCTGCAACACCACTTTCAGCAGCATCCAGGGACCGACCAGGAAAGACCCTGCTTGGCTTCATAGGCAAGCCAGCAGCGGGATGCACGGTGGTATGCTCATGGTACTAATTGGGTTTCATAGGCAAGCCAGCAGCTGGATGCACGGTGGTATGCTCATGGTACTAATTGGGTTTCATAGGCAGGCCAGCAGCGGGATGCACGGTGGTATGCTCATGGTAGCCAGCAATTGGGTTTTCATTGCCTCAGGCAGGCCAGCAGCGGGATGCATGGTGGTATGCTCATGGTACTAATTGGGTTTCATAGGCAGGCCAGCAGCGGGATGCATGGTGGTATGCTCATATGGTACTAATTGGGTTTCATGGGCAGGCCAGCAGCGGGATGCACGGTGGTATGCTCATGGTACTAATTGGGTTTCATAGGCAGGCGGGATGCAGCATGCTCATGGGATAGGCAAGCCAGCAGCGGGATGCACGGTGGTATGCTCATGGTACTAATTGGGTTTCATAGGCAAGCCAGCAGCGGGATGCACGGTGGTATGCTCATGGTACTAATTGGGTTTCATAGGCAAGCCAGCAGCTGGATGCATGGTATGCTCATGGTACTAATTGGGTTTCATAGGTGCCAAAGTGGATGCATGGTGGTATGCTCATGGTACTAATTGGGTTTCATAGGCAAGCCAGCAGCGGGATGCACGGTGGTATGCTCATGGTACTAATTGGGTTTCATAGGCAGGCCAGCAGCGGATGCATGGTGGTATGCTCATGGTACTAATTGGGTTTCATAGGCAAGCCAGCAGCGGGATGGGATGCATGGTGGTATGCGGGATCATGGTACTAGCCATTGGGCTTCATCATGGTACTAATTGCCAGCAGCAGCGGATGCACGGTGGTATGCTCATGGTA